>NC_091195.1:20741631-20756631 GCF_040958095.1 Procambarus clarkii
GACGCCCCACTCCCACAGCTGGTGGCCCAAGATGAGACATCAGTTGCTGGTTTCAGGAATTCCTCTTGGTCAATTTGGTCGATTCCCTTTAGTATTTTGTATGTGGTGACCATATCTCCTCTTTTTCTGAGTGTGTGTACTCACCAAGTTGTACTTGCAGGGGGTTGAGCTCTGGCTCTTTGGTCCCGCCTCTCAACCGTCAATCAACTGTATGTGTGTGTGTGTGTGTGTGTGTGTGTGTGTGTGTGTGTGTGTGTGTGTGTGTGTGTGTGTGTGTGTGTGTGTGTGTGTGTGTGTGTGTGTGTGCGCGCGTGCACGCGTGTCACAATTTACATACAAACATAACAATCAGCATAAACAACCCATGTCAACGCTGATTGATACAGCCAATCACAGACCAGGTAATCCCGCGAGGGAGCCAATCACAGGCCAGGTAAGCCCCCGAGGGAGCCAATGACCTGACAGCTAATGACTCAACTATTGTAGATACGATTAACGATGGATTAGGGGGACATTAGTGATAATTAATGACTAATAATTAGGCAAATGTGGAGGCTTACTGTCAATATTAGCTATTGTAAAGAGACGGGGGATGTTTTGACTTGATTCTGTCTGTATATCTGTCTGTCTGTCTGTCTGCGTCTGTCTGTCTGTCTGCGTCTGTCTGTCTGCGTCTGTCTGTCTGTCTGTCTGCGTCTGTCTGTCTGCATACCTGAGTCTCCTACCTTCCTGTCTGTCTGCTCATTCACCTGTCCGTCAGACGGAGAGCTTGTCTGTCTATACCTGTCTATATCTGTCTGTTAAATGTGTCAACATTACCCCCCCCCCACTTGGGGAGCCGGTCGGCCGAGTGGACAGCACGCTGGACTTGTGATCCTGTGGTCCCGGGTTCGATCCCAGGCGTCGGCGAGAAACAAAGGGCAGAGTTTCTTTCACCCTATGTCCCTGTTACCTAGCAGTAAAATAGGTACCTGGGTGTTAGTCAGCTGTCACGGGCTGCTTCCTGGGGGTGGAGGTCCAAGATGGGTGGGGGGGGGGACACTAAAGCCCCGAAATCATCTCAAGATAACCTCAAGATAATCCTACCACTTAGGCCTCGTCTCGCAGCCAATGGCACTCAATGCCATAGACCTTTCCCTTCCCATGGCTCAAGGTAAGCCTTACCCTACTAGGTGTCCCCGGAACACATCCCGCCTATCAGTTTTACAACCAGGTGCCGCAATTACTGCTGGGTGAAGAGGAGCAATCGAGTAGTTAAGGATTCGCGCCTAGCCAATCCTTCCGGAGAGGGGGATCGAACCCTGACTAAATCGCTAGCGGAGTGTGTTACACAAAGTTCTGTTCTGAATGAATAGAATGATCAAAATTGATGAATGGGTCTGTGGGGTCGACCGCTGGATGGAATGGACTTGAGTCGAGGCCGGGCTGTCAGGCGAATGCTCCATCCTGACATGTTTAGAAACAGACAAGGAAATAGACAACTAAACAATAGACCAATAGAATTGTCAATAATATATATTAGCAGATAAGAAGAATGTTCTAATATTTAATACTGTATGGTATAGACAGACAGACAGACAGAGAAAAAGACATGGCGTAACATAGAGAGACACAGAGAGATAGACAGAATCAGTGAGAGAGAGAGAGAGAGAGAGAGAGAGAGAGAGAGAGAGAGAGAGAGAGAGAGAGAGAGAGAGAGAGACAGAGAGACCGAGACAGACAGACAGACAGAGACAGACAGAGACAGAGAGAGAGAGAGAGAGAGAGAGAGTGAGAGAGAGAGAGAGAGAGACAGAGAGAGAGACAGAGAGAGAGAGAGAGAGAGAGAGAGAGAGAGAGAGAGAGAGAGAGAGAGATAGAGATAGAGATAGAGATAGAGATAGAGATAGAGAGAGAGATTGAGAGAGAGAGAGAGAGAGAGAGAGAGAGAGAGAGAGAGAGAGAGAGAGAGAGAGAGAGAGAGAGAGAGAGAGAGAGAGAGAGAGAGACAGAGAGAGAGACAGACAGAGACAGACAGACAGAGACAGAGAGACAGAGACAGAAAGACAGGAAAATACCTTCCAAAATTCCAGTGTTTACAAAGTGACAGTCACCATCAACAGGATAACACACGTCCGGACATGTTTTACCCGCCCCTGCCAGGCGCAACCGGCTCTGGGGATTCGAAGCCCGGGATCCCTGAGTCCTTGGCGACGGCACGCAGCCTCTCAGCCACCCACGGGGCGCCTCGTACCAGTTAACACAGGTGTGTGTGTGTGTGTGTATGTGTAGGTATTGATGTGGAACACCTGTAAATTAATCTTATTTGGCATTTGTCAACACGCTAGGCTCGTTAATCCAGCGGCCTATCCCCACAGACGCATTCATTAACTTGTTCCAAATCTGTATTTTTCTCAAATGTGAATCGATATTTTAAATTAGAATTGTGGGGATAGTTTAGTCTAGAGTTGGTTAGGTTAGGGTGTTTAGGTTCTGTTGGCGATTATTTGTATTTGTAGTACGTGGGTGAAGCATTTACAGCGTTGTGGTTCGAACACCAGTCGTCAGTGAAGCACTTGTTCCGGAAGTGTTCGAACGTCAGCAGTTGTGAGTCGTGTGTAAACCGCTTTTCATTCATAGACAGCTGAAGGGTTTGGCGGGTGGATGGAATGGCCTTTGGGGTCTGTGTTCGGAAGACGGACTGCTGCACAACTGATGACGTTCGAACATTTATCGAACATGTCACTGACGACTTGTGTTCGAATAGCCACACTGTAAATGCTTCGCCCACGTACTACAAATACAATCCTAATCTAGGACTAATCTAGGATTGGGAGCCGGTCGGCCGAGCGGACAGCACGCTGGACTTGTGATCCTGTGGTCCTGGGTTCGATCCCAAGCCCCGGCGAGAAACAATGGGCAGAGTTTCTTTCACCCTATGCCCCTGTTACCTAGCAGTAAAATAGGTACCTGGGTGTTAGTCAGCTGTCACGGGCTGCTTCCTGGGGGTGGAGGCCTGGTCGAGGACCGGGCCGCGGGGACACTAACGCCCCGAAATCATCTCAAGATAACATCAAGATAACCATACAACAATGTCTAGTGTATAATACAATTAGTATACATGTGTGAAAATATAATTTTTGATTATACAGAAAAATATAATCAAATACGAAAATTTTTGTCTTTCTCGAAGTTTTTAATATTTGTTCAAAACATTAATTTAATGCATAATATTAATAAATATGGTTTGTTATTATTTATTTAATATGAAATAATTAAATTATTTAAAAATTTATTTAATATTAAATAAATAAATTGTTTAATTAAATAATTAAATTATCTAAGTAAATAATTAAATGATCTAAAATAAACAATTCAATGATTTAATTAAATAATAAAATGATCTAATTAAATGATCCAATTAAGTAATTAACTGATCTAATTAAATAATTTATTCATTATTTAATTTATTTCACCGATAATATTGTTTAATACTGCGGTTTACAGTTTGTTTACGTAAATGTCATTAATTTACCTTTCCACACTACAAGTCGTGACCGTTTTACAATCTTTTACAACTTGTGTTAACTGTTAAACGGTCAATATATCTGTTTACAAACAATGCCTCTGGGACGCTTATTTAAAACAATAACTTTTTTAGCAATGTAACCAAAAAAAATAATCAATATATATGATCAATTAACGCTAATTATACCAACAAAAAATTAATAAATCGCTTCACACTTACATAGATTCTTGAAGATTCTAGTCGCTTGCCAAGCCACGATTTTCTCTCTTCAGGAATTCCATTTCGTTCTCTTATAGAACGTCTATATAGAGCCGTCCCACGCGCCGTTCATCAACGGAGAGGCAGCAGTAACGTTGCCCGCCCATATGTACGTCACTACAGCCACTAACGCAAGTAATACGTCGAGTTTTAATGGAAAATACGTCTTAACGTCTCGCTTTGTTTACTCAATCAGCTGACGCGCCTCGTGGGGCGCAGCGCTGCCAAATGTCCGTTTTTTGTTTTTAATTAATAATTTTATAACAAATGGAATATTTTTTTTTGCTCTGCAATCACGCAAAATGTAATCAATGATGCTAAATGCATTATTGAAATGTTATTTAATGTGTACAGTAGTCAATAATCGAGAAGAAATGGTTAATTTTATAGATTTTGAAATTATATTATCAAGAACGGAAACTTTGGAGATAGTTGCCGAATAGCGCAAGTGATCGTAATATTTGGTATTACGTGTAAAAATAAATATATATATATATATATATATATATATATATATATATATATATATATATATATATATATATATATATATATATATATATGTCGTACCTAGTAGCCAGAACTCACTTCTCAGCCTACTATGCATGGCCTGATTTGCCTAATAAGCCAAGTTTTCCTGAATTAATATATTTTCTCTAAATTTTTTCTTATGAAATGATAAAGCTACCCATTTCATTATGTATGAGTTCAATTTATTTTCATTGGAGTTAAAATTAACGTAGATATATGACCGAACCTAACCAACCCTACCTAACCTAACCTAACCTATCTCTATAAGTTAGGTTGGGTTATGTAGCCGAAAAAGTTAGGTTAGGTTAGGTTAGGTAGGTTCGGTAGCCGAAAAACAATTAATTCATGAAAACTTGGCTTATTAGGCAAATCGGGTCTTGCATAGTAGGCTGAGAAGTGAGTTCTGGCTACTAGGTACGACATATATATATATATATATATATATGTATGTCGTACCTAATAGCCAGAACGCACTTCTCAGCCTACTATTCAAGGCCCGATTTGCCTAATAAGCCAAGTTTTCCTGAATTAATATATTTACTATATTTTTTTTCTTATGAAATGATAAAGCAACCCTTTTCTCTATGTATGAGGTCAATTTTTTTTATTGGAGTTAAAATTAACGGAGATATATGACCGAACCTAACCAACCCTACCTAACCTAACCTAACCTATATTTATAGGTAAGGTTAGGTTAGGTAGCCAAAAAAAGCTAGGTTAGGTTAGGTTAGGTAGGTTAGGTAGACGAAAAAACATTAATTCATGAAAATTTGGCTTATTAGGCAAATCGGGCCTTGAATAGTAGGCTGAGAAGTGCGTTCTGGCTATTAGGTACGACATGTATATATATATATATATATAATAGGCCTATATATATGTATATATATATGTCGTACCTAGTAGCCAGAACGCACTTCTCAGCCTACTATGCAAGGCCCGATTTGCCTAATAAGCCAAGTTTTCCTGAATTAATATATTTTCTCAAATTTTTTTCTTATGAAATGATAAAGCTACACATTTCATTCTGTATGAGGTCAATTTTTTTTTATTGGAGTTAAAATTAACGTAGATATATGACCGAACCTAACCTAACCTAACCTAACCTAACCTAACCTATCTTTATAGGTTAGGTTAGGTTAGGTAACCGCAAAAAGTTAGGTTAGGTTAGGTAGGTTAGGTAGTCGAAAAACAATTAATTCATGAAAACTTGGCTTATTAGGCAAATCGGGCCTTGCATAGTAGGCTGACAAGTGCGTTCTGGCTACTATCTATATATATATATATACATATATAACTAACGCGAACAAGCCTGAATGGTCCCCAGGACAATATGCAACTGAAAACTCACACCCCAGAAGTGACTCAAACTCATACTCCCAGGAGCAACGCAACTGGTATGTACAAGACGCCTTAATCCACTTGACCATCACGACCGGACATAATGAGGTGATAGCCGAGGCTATTTGAACCACCCCACCGCCGGCACTCGGATAGTAATCTTGGCATAGCATTTTACCAAATCACCTCATTCTTTGGGGCACACGTGAGGAACACAAATGCGAACAATATATATATATATATATATATATATATATATATATATATATATATATATATATATATATATATATATATATATCTAGATAGATAGATAGATAGATAGATAAATAGATAGATAGATAGATATATACCTTGCTCAATACCCCCAGAGGTTGATAGGCCTTAATAACCCTCCAGAGGTTGACAGGCCTTAATAACCCTCCAGAGGTTGATAGGTCTTAATAACCCTCCAGAGGTTGATAGGCCTTAATAACCCTCCAGAGGTTGATAGGTCTTAATAACCCTCCAGAGGTTGACAGGCCTTAATAACCCTCCAGAGGTTGATAGACCATAATAACCCTCCAGAGGTTGATAGGCCTTAATAACCCTCCAGAGGTTGATAGACCATAATAACCCTCCAGAGGTTGATAGGCCTTAATAACCCTCCAGAGGTTGATAGACCATAATAACCCTCTAGAGGTTGACAGGCCTTAATAACCCTCCAGAGGTTGATAGGTCTTAATAACCCTCCAGAGGTTGACATGCCTTAATAACCCTCCAGAGGTTGATAGACCATAATAACCCTCCAGAGGTTGATAGACCATAATAACCCTCCAGAGGTTGACAGGCCTTAATAACCCTCCAGAGGTTGATAGGTCTTAATAACCCTCCAGAGGTAGATAGGTCTTAATAACCCTCCAGAGGTTGACAGGCCTTAATAACCCTCCAGAGGTTGATAGGTCTTAATAACCCTCCAGAGGTTGATAGGTCTTAATAACCCTCCAGAGGTAGATAGGTCTTAATAACCCTCCAGAGGTTGATAGGCCTTAATAACCCTCCAGAGGTTGATAGACCATAATAACCCTCCAGAGGTTGATAGGCCTTAATAAGCCTCCAGAGGTTGATAGGCCTTAATAACCCTCCAGAGGTTGACAGGCCTTAATAACCCTCCAGAGGTTGATAGGCCTTAATAACCCTCCAGAGGTTGATAGGCCTTAATAACCCTCCAGAGGTTGATAGGCCTTAATAACCCTCCAGAGGTTGATAGGCCTTAATAACCCTCCAGAGGTTAATAGGCCTTAATAACCTTCCAGAGGTTGATAGGTCTTAATAACCCTCCAGAGGTTGACAGGCCTTAATAACCCTCCAGAGGTTGATAGGCCTTAATAACCCTCCAGAGGTTGATAGGTCTTAATAACCCTCCAGTGGTTGACAGGCCTTAATAACCGTCCAGAGGTTGACAGGCCTTAATAACCCTCCAGAGGTTGATAGGCCTTAATAACCCTCCAGTGGTTGATAGGTCTTAATAACCCTCCAGTGGTTGACAGGCCTTAATAACCCTCCAGAGGTTGACAGGCCTTAATAACCCTCCAGAGGTTGACCGGCCTTAATAACCCTCCAGAGGTTGACATGCCTTAATAACCCTCCAGAGGTTGATAGACCATAATAACCCTCCAGAGGTTGATAGACCATAATAACCCTCCAGAGGTTGACAGGCCTTAATAACCCTCCAGAGGTTGATAGGTCTTAATAACCCTCCAGAGGTAGATAGGTCTTAATAACCCTCCAGAGGTTGACAGGCCTTAATAACCCTCCAGAGGTTGATAGGTCTTAATAACCCTCCAGAGGTTGATAGGTCTTAATAACCCTCCAGAGGTAGATAGGTCTTAATAACCCTCCAGAGGTTGATAGGCCTTAATAACCCTCCAGAGGTTGATAGACCATAATAACCCTCCAGAGGTTGATAGGCCTTAATAAGCCTCCAGAGGTTGATAGGCCTTAATAACCCTCCAGAGGTTGACAGGCCTTAATAACCCTCCAGAGGTTGATAGGCCTTAATAACCCTCCAGAGGTTGATAGGCCTTAATAACCCTCCAGAGGTTGATAGGCCTTAATAACCCTCCAGAGGTTGATAGGCCTTAATAACCCTCTAGAGGTTAATAGGCCTTAATAACCTTCCAGAGGTTGATAGGTCTTAATAACCCTCCAGAGGTTGACAGGCCTTAATAACCCTCCAGAGGTTGATAGGCCTTAATAACCCTCCAGAGGTTGATAGGTCTTAATAACCCTCCAGTGGTTGACAGGCCTTAATAACCGTCCAGAGGTTGACAGGCCTTAATAACCCTCCAGAGGTTGATAGGCCTTAATAACCCTCCAGTGGTTGATAGGTCTTAATAACCCTCCAGTGGTTGACAGGCCTTAATAACCCTCCAGAGGTTGACAGGCCTTAATAACCCTCCAGAGGTTGACCGGCCTTAATAACCCTCCAGAGGTTGACATGCCTTAATAACCCTCCAGAGGTTGACATGCCTTAATAACCCTCCAGAGGTTGACAGGCCAACAACTACAGCTCACTTGAACAACTACGCGTAACAACACAACTGATTGACAGCACACCAGTTGAGAGGCGAAGCCCAAGAGCCGAAGCTCAACACCCCAGAAGCACAGCTAGGTGAGAGTATACCTGTGTGCAGAACGCCAGCAGCAACAGATTAACTGTACACCCCCTATCTTGAGGTTATCTTGAGTTGATTTCGGGGCTTTAGTGTCCCCGCGGCCCGGTCCTCGACCAGGCCTCCACCCCCAGGAAGCAGCCCGTGACAGCTAACTAACACCCAGGTACCTATTTTACTGCTAGGTAACAGGGGCATAGGGTGAAAGAAACTCTGCCCATTGTTTCTCGCCGGCGCCTGGGATCGAACCCAGGACCACAGGATCACAAGTCCAGCGTGCTGTCCGCTCGGCCGACCGGCTCCCCAAGGGTCCTGGAATGACCCTAATATGAAAACAAAAAACACACACCTGTTCCAAACCTGACATTCAACACACCTGTTCCAAACCTGACATTCAACACACCTGTTCCAAACCTGACACTCAACTTTCTTTCACCCAAATTCTATCAATTTGTGAATTTGCAAAAACCTTTTATGAATGATTTTTCTGTTTTTTTTTTTATTATATTTATGGTCAAAATTTTCTATGGTGAAATTGGTTCATGGAAATTTTAAATCCTTCAAATTTCCTTGAATAGCATGTAAGTCTTTCTGGGATATATTATCATTAAGCCTAACATGAAGGTAATATTGGAAAATCTATGGTGTTTTGTGGTGTGTGTACTCACCTAGTTGTGCTTGCGGGGGTTGAGCTCTGGCTCTTTGGTCCCGCCTCTCAACTGTCAATCAACAGGTGTACAGGTTCCTGAGCCTATTGGGCTCTATCATATCTACACTTGAAACTGTGTATGGAGTCAGCCGCCACCACATCACTGCCTAATGCATTCCATTTGTCAACTACTCTGACACTGAAAAAGTTCCTTCTAACGTCCCTGTGGCTCATGTGGGTACTCAGTCTCCACCTGTGTCCCCTTGTTCGAGTACCACCCGTGTTAAACAGTTTATCTTTATCTACCCCTGTCAATTCTTCTTGAGAATTTTGTAGGTAGTGATCATGTCTCCCCTTACTGTCATGGTGTTTGGGATGTGCCCGAGGGAGTGGGGAGGGGGGATTATAGTCCCTGATTACTGCTGAATGAACAGGGGCAAAGCGTTGTAAGGACCAGTGCCCAATCGTTCCGTCCTACTCATAAATCGAATCGGGGAAGTTGAAATGCCATGAGCTATGGGAAGGGAAAGCTCTCAGCCAGCTAACAGGAGTCAGCAGTCGTCTGCTCCTGTACCCTCCTGTGTGTAAAACTAGTAGGGTAAGGCTTACCATGAGCTATGGGAAGGGAAAGCTCTCAGCCTGCTAACAGGAGTCAGCAGTCGTCTGCTCCTGTACCCTCCTGTGTGTAAAACTAGTAGGGTAAGGCTTACCTTGAGCTATGGGAAGGGAAAGCTCTCAGCCAGCTAACAGGAGTCAGCAGTCGTCTGCTCCTGTACCCTCCTGTGTGTAAAACTAGTAGGGTAAGGCTTACCATGAGCTATGGGAAGGGAAAGCTCTCAGCCTGCTAACAGGAGTCAGCAGTCGTCTGCTCCTGTACCCACCTGTGTGTAAAACTAGTAGGGTAAGGCTTACCTTGAGCTATGGGAAGGGAAAGCTCTCAGCCAGCTAACAGGAGTCAGCAGTCGTCTGCTCCTGTACCCTCCTGTGTGTAAAACTAGTAGGGTAAGGCTTACCATGAGCTATGGGAAGGGAAAGCTCTCAGCCAGCTAACAGGAGTCAGCAGTCGTCTGCTCCTGTACCCTCCTGTGTGTAAAACTAGTAGGGTAAGGCTTACCATGAGCTATGGGAAGGGAAAGCTCTCAGCCAGCTAACAGGAGTCAGCAGTCGTCTGCTCCTGTACCCACCTGTGTGTAAAACTAGTAGGGTAAGGCTTACCATGAGCTATGGGAAGGGAAAGCTCTCAGCCTGCTAACAGGAGTCAGCAGTCGTCTGCTCCTGTACCCACCTGTGTGTAAAACTAGTAGGGTAAGGCTTACCTTGAGCTATGGGAAGGGAAAGCTCTCAGCCAGCTAACTGGAGTCAGCAGTCGTCTGCTCCTGTACCCTCCTGTGTGTAAAACTAGTAGGGTAAGGCTTACCATGAGCTATGGGAAGGGAAAGCTCTCAGCCTGCTAACAGGAGTCAGCAGTCGTCTGCTCCTGTACCCTCCTGTGTGTAAAACTAGTAGGGTAAGGCTTACCATGAGCTATGGGAAGGGAAAGCTCTCAGCCAGCTAACAGGAGTCAGCAGTCGTCTGCTCCTGTACCCTCCTGTGTGTAAAACTAGTAGGGTAAAGCTTACTATGAACTATGGGAAGGGAAAGCTCTCAGCCAGCTAACAGGAGTCAGCAGTCGTCTGCTCCTGTACCCTCCTGTGTGTAAAACTAGTAGGGTAAGGCTTACCATGAACTATGGGAAGGGAAAGCTCTCAGCCAGCTAACAGGAGTCAGCAGTCGTCTGCACCTGTACCCTCCTGTGTGTAAAACTAGTAGGGTAAGGCTTACCATGAGCTATGGGAAGGGAAAGCTCTCAGCCAGCTAACAGGAGTCAGCAGTCGTCTGCTCCTGTACCCTCCTGTGTGTAAAACTAGTAGGGTAAGGCTTACCATGAGCTATGGGAAGGGAAAGCTCTCAGCCAGCTAACAGGAGTCAGCAGTCGCCTGCTCCTGTACCCTCCTGTGTGTAAAACTAGTAGGGTAAGGCTTACCATGAGCTATGGGAAGGGAAAGCTCTCAGCCAGCTAACAGGAGTCAGCAGTCGCCTGCTCCTGTACCCTCCTGTGTGTAAAACTAGTAGGGTAATGCTTACCATGAGCCAAGAGAGGCTCAACACCCTCCCATACACCCAGCATCCCACATGCTCTCTCCCAATGAACCAAACAGAAAAAAACATATTTCGAGAGGTTGCCATGACAACACATGTTAGTGTGTATGTATACAGTTGTTGGGTTGCCATGGAGACCGCATCAAGTGTCCACGAGATGGAGGCATCTTAGCAAACATCACATCTTAGTGTACTTTAGACTTAAGACCTCTTATCTACCAGGAAGTAAGATTTAAGACTTATCTGCTGTTAGCATAATCCAAACTTATAATTTATGTATTAAAGTAGCCTTTGACTGAGTCATAAAGTAACTTTTGACTGAGTCATAAAGTAACTTTTGACTGAGTCATAAAGTAACTTTTGACTGAGTCATAAAGTAACTTTTGACTGAGTCATAAAGAAGCCTTTGACCGAGTCATAAAGAAGCCTTTGACTGAGTCATAAAGAAGCCTTTGACTGAGTCATATATGGATGTTGATGTGTATATATATATATATGTATATGGGGTAACCGGCGGGGCCCGGGTCTCTGCCCTCTTGTTCCAGCTCATCTGATAACCAATTAATATCGTATTAAGTTAGACTTTATAATGTTTAAAGATAACATTACAGCATCCTGGAAGACTTTTAGGGCAGAGGTGATTGACCTGTGTGTTTGTTTGTCCTTGTTTGTCGTTGTTTACAAGCGTAGGAAGCTGTTTTTTGTGTATTTTTTTGTTTAATGAATGAATAGATATATCTGGTTTATTTTTATGTGATAAATCTTTATTTATTTGTTATCTAAGCTGTTCTTCGTTATTTCCCTTATCTCTGTATGTTGGTAAACTCAGCAAGGACTTGAACTTACTCTTCAGGGGTCACTAATGGAGCCTGAAGGCTGAGTGGATAGCGTTCGGGATTCGTAGTCCTGAGATTCCGGGTTCAATCCCCGGTGGGAACTAATGGGCAGAGTTGCTTTCACTCCTGATGTCTCCTGTTCAGCTAGCAGTAAAATAGGTACCTGGGTGTTAGTCAGCTGTCACGGGCTGCTTCCTGGGGGGGGTGGAGGCCTGGTCGAGGACCGGGCCGCGGGGACACTAAAGCCCCGAAATCATCTCAAGATATCAAGATAACCCTGAGGACAGCACACTCCTAGGTGCTCCTCTTGGAGGGGATGTCATCGACGAGGTTATCTTGAGGTTATCTTGAGATGATTTCGGGGCTTTAGTGTCCCCGCGGCCCGGTCCTCGACCAGGCCTCCACCCCCAGGAAGCAGCCCGTGACAGCTGACTAACTCCCAGGTACCTATTTACTGCTACGTAACAGGGGGGCATAGGGTGAAAGAAACTCTGTCCATCGTTTCTCACCGGCGCCCGGGATCGAACCCGGGACCACAGGATCAGAAGTCCAGCGTGCTGTCCGCTCGGCCGACCGGCTCCCTGAGTAAGATCACTGACCTGAAGAGGATGAATGAGATGATTGAAGACATCGATGCCCATGATGCACTTAACTCATGATGCACTTAACTCATGATGCACTTAACTCGTGATGCACTTAACTCATGATGCACTTAACTCATGATGCACTTAACTCATGATGCACTTAACTCATGATGCACTTAACTCATGATGCACTTAACCCATGATGCACTTAACTCATGATGCACTTAACTCATGATGCACTTAACTCATGATGCACTTAACTCATGATGCACTTAACTCATGATGCACTTAACTCATGATGCACTTAACTCATGATGCACTTAACTCATGATGCACTTAACTCATGATGCACTTAACTCATGATGCACTTAACTCATGATGCACTTAACTCGTGATGCACTTAACTCGTGATGCGCTTAACTCATGATGCACTTAACTCATGATGCACTTAACTCATGATGCACTTAACTCATGATGCACTTAACTCATGATGCACTTAACTCATGATGCACTTAACTCATGATGCACTTAACTCATGATGCACTTAACTCATGATGCACTTAACTCATGATGCACTTAACTCATGATGCACTTAACTCATAATGCACTTAACTCGTGATGCACTTAACTCATGATGCACTTAACTCATGATGCACTTAACCCATGATGCACTTAACTCATGATGCACTTAACTCATGATGCACTTAACTCATGATGCACTTAACTCATCACCAGATGCTTGTCTACAGGAGTACTTACCTGTAAGTTAGAGGAGTACTTACCTGTAAGTTAGAGGAGTACTTACCTGTAAGTTAGAGGAGTACTTACCTGTAAGTAAGAGAAGTACTTACCTGTAAGTTAGAGGAGTACTTACCTGTAAGTTAGAGGAGTACTTACCTGTAAGTTAGAGGAGTACTTACCTGTAAGTTAGAGAAGTACTTACCTGTAAGTTAGAGGAGTACTTACCTGTAAGTTAGAGAAGTACTTACCTGTAAGTAAGAGAAGAACTTACCTGTAAGTTAGAGGAGAACTTACCTGTAAGTTAGAGGAGAACTTACCTGTAAGTTAGAGGAGAACTTACCTGTAAGTTAGATTAGTACTTACCTGTAAGTTAGAGGAGTACTTACCTGTAAGTAAGAGGAGAACTTACCTGTAAGTTAGAGGAGAACTTACCTGTAAGTTAGAGGAGTACTTACCTGTAAGTTAGAGAAGTACTTACCTGTAAGTAAGACGAGTACTTACCTGTAAGTAAGAGAAGTACTTACCTGTAAGTAAGACGAGTACTTACCTGTAAGTAAGAGAAGTACTTACCTGCAAGTAAGACGAGTACTTACCTGTAAGTAAGAGGAGTACTTACCTGTAAGTTAGAGGAGTACTTACCTGTAAGCTAGAGAAGTACTTACCTGTAAGTTAGAGAAGTACTTACCTGTAAGTTAGAGCAGTACTTACCTGTAAGTTAGAGGAGTACTTACCTGTAAGTTAGAGGAGTACTTACCTGTAAGTTAGAGAAGTACTTACCTGTAAGTTAGAGCAGTACTTACCTGTAAGTTAGAGGAGAACTTACCTGTAAGTTAGAGAAGTACTTACCTGTAAGTTAGAGGAGTACTTACCTGTAAGTTAAAGGAGTACTTACCTGTAAGTTAAAGGAGTACTTTACACACAGAGATCACACTAACGTGATGCATCAAATGAACAAATCCACATGGGCCGTGACGAGGATTCGAACCTGCGTCCGGGAGCATCCCAGACACTGCCTTAATCGACTGAGCTACGACAGGGTAAAAGGGTTGAAACCGAAGTTCTACTGAACTTACTGGATCCTGCAGCCTCTCCGAGACACAAACCAGGTGCAGAGGGGGCAGGGTTGTGTAAAAGCCTGGTTTGTGTCTCGGAGAGGCTGCAGGATCCAGTAAGTTTAGTAGAACTTCGGTTTCAACCCTTTTACCCTGTCGTAGCTCAGTCGATTAAGGCAGCGTCTGGGATGCTCCCGGACGCAGGTTCGAATCCTCGTCACGGCCCTTGTGGATTTGTTCAAGAGGAGTACTTACCTGTAAGTTAGAGGATTACAGCATCTTCATAAAATTATTGGTAGAAAAAGCCCTGAACTTTTCTCTCGATGACTAATAGTAGAAACAAGTCTCCCTTCCTGTCAGACTCGGTTGCCTTGGTGTTCACACAGCAGCGCAAATACCAGCATTCCTGTCCTCTTCAGTGGCGTCTGACAACTTGGTGAAGGAAATCCTACCTGAGTACCTAGTTCAACAGGCAGGGGTACATGATCCCAGCTTTACGGTCTGTACCACCAAATGGGTCTCTCTCGCAGGACCAGCACCCCAACCACCGCCTTCTGAAGTCCATAAGCAATCCAGCTTGGATCGCCCCATTGCCGACCAAGAAGCTGCGACTTTGCTAGAAGCTGCGACAACACCACATGACACTGCCCGACTAAGAGCTGTAGCAGCTCCCCATGCAGGGGACTTCCTATTTGCAACCCCAATGTCAG
>NC_091195.1:20764131-20779142 GCF_040958095.1 Procambarus clarkii
TTACCCAGGTCTTTTCGTGAAACTAAGCCAGTATTTACCCAGGTCTTTCCTGAATCCAAACCACTATTTACCCAGGTCTTCTCTGCATCCAAACCAGTATTTACCCAGGTCTTTCCTGCATATAAACCAGTATTTACCCAGGTCCTTCCTGAATCCAAGCCAGTATTTACCCAGGTCTTACCTACAATCTAAGCCAGTATTTACCCAGGTCTATCCTGAATCTATGCCAGTATTTACCCAGGTATTTCCTGAATCTATGCCAGTATTTACCCAGGTCTTTCCTGAATCTATGCCAGTATTTACCCAGGTCTTTCCTGATCCCAAACCAGTATTTACCCAGGTCTTTCCTGATCCCAAACCAGTATTTACCCAGGTCTTTCCTGATTCCAAACCAGTATTTACCCAGGTCTTTCCTGATTCCAAACCAGTATTTACCCAGGTCTTTCCTGCATCCAAACCAGTATTTGCCCAGGTCTTTCCTGATTCCAAACCAGTATTTGCCCAGGTCTCCTGCATCCAAACCAGTATTAACCGGTCACAACGACACTTGAGCCACGTGCCTCGCCTTGACCAGGTAATCGATTGCAATCGGTTGCAAACCTTGCAACTTAGAGTGAACGAAACAATATGGCCACAGTGGCTAAATGAAACATTTTGAAGCACTCAGGTGAGAGCGGAACATTGTGACTCAAGGGTTAAACGAAGCAAGATGATACGAGGATAGGATACGCGGCTCTCACTCGCGAGGGCCCGGGTTCGATTCCCGGTATGGGAAATTATTTCTTGCTGCCCGAAACGCTGCGCGTACTAGTGGCTTTACAAGAGTGTAAATACTGTGACATGTGTTCTCTCAGACTCTATGTACCTTCTTGTATATATATAAATACATAAATAAGTAAATAATATGTGGTTGACGTTTATGTCTTCACGTTTTCTATAACTAAATAAAGGAAAATGGGATTAATTTCTCGGGGGGGGGATATTGTAAGTCCTCCCCCCCCCCTTGACGCATTTCTCTTAATCCCCCACTGACGCAATCCTCTTAATCCTTCCTTGACGCAATCCTCTTAATCCTTCCTTGACGCAATCCTCTTAATCCTCCCTTGACGCAATCCTCTTAATCCTCCCTTGACGCAATCCTCTTAATCCTCCCTTGACGCAATCCTCTTAATCCTCCCTTGACGCAATCCTCTTAATCCTCCCTTGACGCAATCCTCTTAATCCTCCCTTGACGCAATCCTTTTAATCCTCCCTTGACGCAATCCTCTTAATCCTCCCTTGACGCAATCCTCTTAATCCTCCCTTGACGCAATCCTCTTAATCCTCCCTTGACGCAATCCTCTTAATCCTTCCTTGACGCAATCCTCTTAATCCTCCCTTGACGCAATGCCCTTAATCCTCCCTTGACGCAATCCTCTTAATCCTTCCTTGACGCAATCCTCTTAATCCTCCCTTGACGCAATCCTCTTAATCCTTCCTTGACGCAATCCTCTTAATCCTTCCTTGACGCAATCCTTTTAATCCTCCCTTGACGCAATCCTCTTAATCCTTCCTTGACGCAATCCTCTTAATCCTTCCTTGACGCAATCCTCTTAATCCTTCCTTGACGCAATCCTCTTAATCCTTCCTTGACGCAATCCTCTTAATCCTCCCTTGACGCAATCCCCTTAATCCCTCCTAGTGAATGAATTTTTAAGGGTTGAATAGAACACGAATATTGTCAAGAATTATCTGACGGATTTACTAACTGATATTAGCTTCAGTTTTCTCTGCACATTTCAAAAGACTTGATAGACTAGATAGATATTCTTGTCTATCTAGATACACTAGATAGACAAGAGTCCGGCCAAGCAATAGATGTTATGTTTTTTATAACGTAAAAGTCCTTTGAAATCAAACTGTATTTTGGTTTAAAACGTGAAACAACAGCCATTTTTTTTTTAATATTTTATAAATGTCCAAAAAAATTAATTGAAAATTCCTGATATTCACGAGAAAATGGATGTCAATATTGAGGTTTTCAATTTGCAATTTTCGATGATGTAACTGTTTAGTTTTGTTTCAGAGTTGTTGAGGAACTCTTGTCGCTGTCCACTCAGCCATCAGACCCCCTTATCCTTACCTACGGTTGAAACAATCATTGGTTCCACAGATCAACAACCCTGTTACTGAACCAGTATTTACCCAGGCCTTCCCTAAATCTAAACTTATTCACAATTTATTCCCATTGTTTCATGTTCTGTCTTGTGTTGATACTTTTACTACCCCTAATAAATTTATTTCAGTTACAATCTGTGTTTAAAGTCTTCTTTATTCACCTGGGCTGTAGGAGGCTCGAACCCTGGACTCTATGCGTGTTAGGCTGAAGCTCTATCTCTGCTCTGTCTTCTGTCCTCTGTCAGTTCCGTCACTATCTGTCTTGACAGAGCTTATATCAACCTATACGTTTTGTCCGTGACTTTCACACCTGTAACACCTATGATAACACCTGTGATAACATCTGTGATAACATGTGATAACACGTGTTCGCTCTGTCCACACCTGTAAATATTCTTTTTAAATCACTTCTCAATCCAAATCGTACAATATATATATATATATATATATATATATATATATATATATATATATATATATATATATATATATATATATATATATATATATAATATAACTGCTATTCATACCTTGTCATTCTCTTTGTATCATCATGTAATTAAAAATGTTTGGAGAAGTGGAATGATATGAGTGCCAGAGGCAGGACTGCCAGCAGTGCCAGAGTAGGTCAGTGAACTGCTGGCACTGTGTCGCCTGGGGGAGAGAGAGAGAGAGAGAGAGAGAGAGAGAGAGAGAGAGAGAGAGAGAGAGAGAGAGAGAGAGAGAGAGAGAGAGAGAGAGAGAGAGAGAGAGAGAGAGATAGACAGACAGACACAAATATACAGTGCAAATATTCCTTATCACTTGTTGTATTATTATGTGTATTGTATTCCTGTATGATTGTATTATTGTATATTTGTATCACAGTGTATATATATATATATATATATATATATATATATATATATATATATATATATATATATATATATATATATATATATTTGTGACTTTTGACAAGGCCAAATCGTCATAAACTAGGCCTTCAGGACTCGTCACTATAGGAATACTTCTGAATACTATGTCACGTACGTCAGACCAATCCTGGAGTATGCAGCGCCAGCAAGCAGATCACCTCTCGCTAAGGTACATCAAGGTGCTTGAGAAAGTCTAAGGAGCTAATGGAGCTGAGATAATCTTTCTTATATGCTTAAGTTCTTTGGCTACACAGGGGCCTGATGGCTGAGTGGGCAGCGCTCGGGATTCGTAAGTTCTGTGGTTCAGGGTTCGATCTTCAGTGGAAACAAATGGGGCAGAGTTTCTTTCACCGTGATGGGCCTGTTCACCTAGCAGTAAATAGGTACCTGGGTGTTAGTCAGCTGTCACGGGCTGCTTCCTGGGGGTGGAGGCCTGGTCGAGGACCGGGCCGCGGGGACGCTAAGCCCCGAAATTATCTCAAGGAGGATAGGTTAGGATATCTCTCTCTCTCTCTCTCTCTCTCTCTCTCTCTCTCTCTCTCTCTCTCTCTCTCTCTCTCTCTCTCTCTCTCTCTCTCTCTCTCTCTCTCTCTCTCTCCCTCTCTCTCTCCCCCTCTCTCCCACTCTCTCTCTCTCTCTCTCTCTCTCTCTCTCTCTCTCTCTCTCTCTCTCTCTCTCTCTCTCTCTCTCTCTCTCTCTCTCTCTCTCTCTCTCTCTCTCTCTCTCTCCCTCTCTCTCTCTCTCTCTCGCTCATGCCCTCACGCACTGATCCTCAGGAAACCATGACAACCATTGGGGAAAAGAGTGTTATGCCAATAGACACACTCACACCCGCTGCAGTATATATATATATATATATATATATATATATATATATATATATATATATATATATATATATATATATATATATATATATATATATATATATATATATATATATATATATATATATATATATATATATATATATATACACATATATACATATGTGTGGTGTGTTGCTTTAGGTGTGGCCTTCAGGTGTGTGTAATTAATGTATCAGCTGATCGCCTTGCCCTTTAAACGTCGTAAACAATGGTGATAAAAGTGTGTGTGTATGTGTGTGTGTGTGTGTGTGTGTGTGTGTGTGTGTGTGTGTGTGTGTGTGTGTGTGTGTGTGTGTGTGTGTGTGTGTGTGTGTGTGTGTGTGGGATTCCTTACACAAGTTTTCTAAAGGCAGTTCTTATATTGGCCAGTCTAGCATATGCCGCTGATGATATCCTCTTGATGTGGGCCTCTGGGGACTTAAGGTTCGGTGTGATATCAACCCCCAGATCTTTCTCTCTATTTGACCCTAGAGAGAGAGACAGAGACAGACAGAGACAGAGACAGAGTCAGAGACAGAGACAGACAGAGACATCTACACATGTCCCAGCATCCCGTCTCCATGGCAACCATCAACAAAACTGCCAATACTCATCAGAACAGTATTGCAAGATCATGTAAATTGTCTCTTCAACATTCTATTCATCTGATAACGTCATCTGATAACGTCATCTGATAACGTCTTGTAGACGCCCCTTTCAACCTGCCTCCTCCAATGCCTCACATTACGTTAAAAAGACGACGAATTTACTCAACCGCCGTCATATCGACGTTTTCTATGGGGCCTCGATAAGGCAGAGTTTCACCCCTGATGCATCTGTTCACCTAGCGGTAAATAGGTACCTGGGAGTTAGACAGCCACCATTCAGAAGACAGAGAGAGAGGGAACTGACCTCTGACCTATTAGGTGAGCTAATTGCTCTATGATCCTATTAGCGGGGATTCGACCCCCGACCTCGTTCGTAATACGTCGATTTTTTGACGTACTTGACCAATCCGCTTATAATGTGATTGCATTAGTTAATGCATCGTTATTATTGCCGTTTTCTATGCATCGGACTCAATTGGTTAGCTGGGATGTCTAGAAATAAAGAAAACGGGATGCATAATGTCAACAATTATTAGCTTGATTGGTTAATTGGTATTGGGAAATAATTGTACTAATCACTTGTTTGTAGCCCAATCACTTGTGGGTGGACGGTAGAGCGACGGTCTCACTTCATGCGGGTCGGAGTTCAATCCCCGACTGTCTGTACAAGTGGTTTGGGGGCACCATTCCTTTCCCTCCGTCCCATCCCAAATCCTTATCCTGACCCCTTTGCTGTGTGTGTGTGTGTGTGTGTGTGTGTGTGTGTGTGTGTGTGTGTGTGTGTGTGTGTGTGTGTGTGTGTGTGTGTGTGTGTGTGTGTGTGTGTGTGTGTGTGTGTGTGTGTGTACTCACCTAGATGTGCTTGTGGGGGTTGAGCTCTGGCTCTTTGGTCCCGCCTCTCAACTGTCAATCAACTGGTGGACATGGAATAATACGCATCAGGTATACACACATGTATGTTTAACACAGGTATACACACACATGTGTGTAGCTCACGTTCTAACAGGAGGCAGGTGTGGACCCTATATATGGCAGGCAGATGATTGGACACATGTGTGAAAGAGAAGCAGCTGCCAAGTTGACATGTAACTCACACACACACACACACACACACACACACACACACACACACACACACACACACACTCTCTCTCTAACACCACACACACCTGTACCCCACACATCTGCAGCAGTCCAGGAGAGTCAGATATATACGACCAGCAGGCAACACACACACACACACACACACACACACACACACACACACACACACACACACACACACACACACACACACACACACACACACACACGCACACACACACACTGTGTGGTTAGTGCTGTTTGGTAGCGCAGTTGGCTTCGTTCCCTGTTAACAATCGGAGATCCCGGGTTCGAATCCCGGATGGGGTCAGAAATTGGCGATGTTTTCTTTCACCTCATGCTTACTGTTCCCTCCCTAGCAGTAAATAGGTATAAATTCGACACAGATAGGCCTATTCAAGTGGTCCCAGCTGTCTATTAGACCTCCCAAGTGGTCCCAGCTGTCTATTAGACCTTCCCAAGTGGTCCCAGCTGTCTATTAGGTCTTCCAAGTGGTCCCAGCTGTCTATTAGACCTTCCAAGTGGGTCCCAGCTGTCTATTAGACCCTCCCAAGTGGTCCCAGCTGTCTATTAGGTCTTCCAAGTGGATCCCAGCTGTCTATTAGGTCTTCCAAGTAGTCCCAGCTGTCTATTAGGTCTTCCAAGTGGTCCCAGCTGTCTATTAGACCTCCCAAGTGGGTCCCAGCTGTCTATTAGACCCTCCCAAGTGGTCCCAGCTGTCTATTAGGTCTTCCAAGTGGTCCCAGCTGTCTATTAGACCTCCCAAGTGGGTCCCAGCTGTCTATTAGGTCTTCCAAGTGGTCCCAGCTGTCTATTAGACCTCCCAAGTGGTCCCAGCTGTCTATTAGACCCTCCCAAGTGGTCCCAGCTGTCTATTAGACCCTCCCAAGTGGTCCCAGCTGTCTATTAGACCTTCCAAGTGGGTCCCAGCTGTCTATTAGACCCTCCCAAGTGGTCCCAGCTGTCTATTAGACCTTCCAAGTGGTCCCAGCTGTCTATTAGACCTTCCAAGTGGTCCCAGCTGTCTATTAGACCTTCCAAGTGGTCCCAGCTGTCTATTAGACCCTCCCAAGTGGTCCCAGCTGTCTATTAGGTCTTCCAAGTGGTCCCAGCTGTCTATTAGACCTCCCAAGTGGTCCCAGCTGTCTATTAGACCCTCCCAAGTGGTCCCAGCTGTCTATTAGACCCTCCCAAGTGGTCCCAGCTGTCTATTAGACCTCCCAAGTGGTCCCAGCTGTCTATTAGACCCTCCCAAGTGGTCCCAGCTGTCTATTAGACCTTCCAAGTGGTCCCAGCTGTCTATTAGACCTCCCAAGTGGTCCCAGCTGTCTATTAGACCTCCCAAGTGGGTCCCAGCTGTCTATTAGACCCTCCCAAGTGGTCCCAGCTGTCTATTAGACCTTCCAAGTGGTCCCAGCTGTCTATTAGACCTCCCAAGTGGGTCCCAGCTGTCTATTAGACCTCCCAAGTGGGTCCCAGCTGTCTATTAGACCTCCCAAGTGGTCCCAGCTGTCTATTAGACCTCCCAAGTGGTCCCAACTGTCTATTAGACCTTCCCAAGTGGTCCCAACTGTCTATTAGACCTCCCAAGTGGTCCCAACTGTCTATTAGACCTTCCAAGTGGGTCCCAACTGTCTATTAGACCTTCCAAGTGGTCCCAACTGTCTATTAGACCTTCCAAGTGGGTCCCAACTGTCTATTAGACCTTCCAAGTGGTCCCAACTGTCTATTAGACCTTCCAAGTGGTCCCAACTGTCTATTAGACCTTCCAAGTGGTCCCAACTGTCTATTAGACCTCCCAAGTGGTCCCAGCTGTCTATTAGACCTTCCCAAGTGGTCCCAACTGTCTATTAGACCTCCCAAGTGGTCCCAACTGTCTATTAGACCTTCCCAAGTGGTCCCAACTGTCTATTAGACCTCCCAAGTGGTCCCAACTGTCTATTAGACCTTCCAAGTGGGTCCCAACTGTCTATTAGACCTCCCAAGTGGTCCCAACTGTCTATTAGACCTTCCAAGTGGTCCCAGCTGTCTATTAGACCTTCCAAGTGGTCCCAACTGTCTATTAGACCTCCCAAGTGGTCCCAGCTGTCTATTAGACCTCCCAAGTGGTCCCAACTGTCTATTAGACCTTCCAAGTGGGTCCCAGCTGTCTATTAGACCCTCCCAAGTGGTCCCAGCTGTCTATTAGACCTTCCAAGTGGGTCCCAGCTGTCTATTAGACCTTCCAAGTGGTCCCAGCTGTCTATTAGACCCTCCCAAGTGGTCCCAACTGTCTATTAGACCTTCCAAGTGGGTCCCAGCTGTCTATTAGACCCTCCCAAGTGGGTCCCAGCTGTCTATTAGACCCTCCCAAGTGGTCCCAGCTGTCTATTAGACCCTCCCAAGTGGTCCCAGCTGTCTATTAGACCTTCCAAGTGGTCCCAACTGTCTATTAGACCCTCCCAAGTGGTCCCAGCTGTCTATTAGACCTTCCAAGTGGGTCCCAGCTGTCTATTAGACCTCCCAAGTGGGTCCCAGCTGTCTATTAGACCCTTCCCAAGTGGTCCCAGCTGTCTATTAGACCCTTCCCAAGTGGTCCCAGCTGTCTATTAGACCTCCCAAGTGGTCCCAGCTGTCTATTAGACCCTCCCAAGTGGTCCCAGCTGTCTATTAGACCCTCCCAAGTGGATCCCAGCTGTCTATTAGACCTTCCAAGTGGTCCCAGCTGTCCTATTAGACCTTCCAAGTGGTCCCAGCTGTCTATTAGACCCTCCCAAGTGGGTCCCAGCTGTCTATTAGACCTCCCAAGTGGTCCCAGCTGTCTATTAGACCTCCAAGTGGTCCCAAGCTGTCTATTAGACCTTCCCAAGTGGGTCCCAGCTGTCTATTAGACCTTCCCAAGTGGTCCCAGCTGTCTATTAGACCCTCCCAAGTGGTCCCAGCTGTCTATTAGACCTTCCCAAGTGGTCCCAGCTGTCTATTAGACCTTCCCAAGTGGTCCCAGCTTGTCTATTAGACCTTCCCAAGTGGTCCCAGCTGTCTATTAGACCTCCCAAGTGGTCCCAGCTGTCTATTAGACCTTCCAAGTGGTCCCAGCTGTCTATTTAGACCTTCCCAAGTGGTCCCAGCTGTCTATTAGACCCTGCCCAAGTGGTCCCAGCTGTCTATTAGGTACCTTCCCAAGTGGTCCCAGCTTGTCTATTAGACCTTCCCAAGTGGTCCCAGCTGTCTATTAGACCTTCCAAGTGGTCCCAGCTGTCTATTAGACCTCCCAAGTGGGTCCCAGCTGTCTATTAGACCTTCCCAAGTGGTCCCAGCTGTCTATTAGACCTTCCAAGTGGTCCCAGCTGTCTATTAGACCTTCCCAAGTGGTCCCAGCTGTCTATTAGACCTCCCAAGTGGTCCCAGCTGTCTATTAGACCTTCCAAGTGGTCCCAGCTGTCTATTAGACCTTCCCAAGTGGTCCCAGCTGTCTATTAGACCTCCCAAGTGGTCCCAGCTGTCTATTAGACCTTCCCAAGTGGTCCCAGCTGTCTATTAGACCTTCCCAAGTGGTCCCAGCTGTCTATTAGACCTTCCAAGTGGTCCCAGCTGTCTATTAGACCTTCCAAGTGGTCCCAGCTGTCTATTAGACCTCCCAAGTGGTCCCAGCTGTCTATTAGACCTTCCAAGTGGTCCCAGCTGTCTATTAGACCTTCCAAGTGGTCCCAGCTGTCTATTAGACCTCCCAAGTGGGTCCCAACTGTCTATTAGACCTTCCAAGTGGTCCCAGCTGTCTATTAGACCTCCCAAGTGGTCCCAGCTGTCTATTAGACCTTCCAAGTGGTCCCAGCTGTCTATTAGACCTCCAAGTGGGTCCCAGCTGTCTATTAGACCTTCCCAAGTGGTCCCAGCTGTTCTATTAGACCTTCCAAGTGGTCCCAGCTGTCTAGTATGACCTCCCAAGTGGTCCCAGCTGTCTATTAGACCTTCCCAAGTGGTCCCAGCTGTCTATTAGACCTTCCCAAGTGGTCCAGCTGGCTAATTAGACCCTCCCAAGTTGTTCCCAGCTGTCTATAGACCCTTCCCAAGTGGTCCCAGCTGTCTATTAGACCTTCCCAAGTGGTCCCAGTGGTCTATTAGACTCCCAAGTGGTCCCAGCTGTCTATTAGACCTTCCCAAGTGGTCCCAGCTGTCTATTAGACCTTCCCAAGTGGTCCCAGCTGTCTATAGTACCCTCCCAAGTGGTCCCAGCTGTCTATTAGACCTTCCAAGTGGTCCCAGCTGTCTATTAGGACCTCCCAAGTGGTCCCAGCCTGTCTATTAGACCTTCCAAGTGGGCTCCTCTAGGCTGTCTATTAGACCCTCCCAAGTGCCCGTCCTCAGCTCTGTTTATTTTAGACCCTCCCAAGTGGGTCCAGCTGTCTATTAGACCTTCCCAAGTGGTCCCAGCTGTCTATTAGACCTCCCAAGTGGTCCCAGCTGTCCTATTAGACCCTCTCCAAGTGGTCCCAGCTGTCTATTAGACCTTCCAAGTGGTCCCAGCTGTCTATTAGACCTTCCAAGTGGGTCCCAACTGTCTATTAGACCTCCCAAGTGGTCCCAGCTGTCTATTAGACCTTCCAAGTGGTCCCAGCTGTCTATTAGACCTCCCAAGTGGTCCCAGCTGTCTATTAGACCTTCCCAAGTGGTCCCAGCTGTCTATTAGACCTCCCAAGTGGTCCCAGCTGTCTATTAGACCTCCCAAGTGGGTCCCAGCTGTCTATTAGACCTTCCAAGTGGTCCCAGCTGTCTATTAGACCTTCCCAAGTGGTCCCAGCTGTCTATTAGACCTTCCCAAGTGGTCCCAGCTGTCTATTAGACCTTCCCAAGTGGTCCCAGCTGTCTATTAGACCTCCCAAGTGGTCCCAGCTGTCTATTAGACCTCCCAAGTGGTCCCAGCTGTCTATTAGACCTTCCCAAGTGGATCCCAGCTGTCTATTAGGTCTTCCAAGTGGTCCCAGCTGTCTATTAGGTCTTCCAAGTGGTCCCAGCTGTCTATTAGACCCTACCAAGTGGGTCCCAGCTGTCTATTAGACCTCCCCAAGTGGTCCCAGCTGTCTATTAGACCTCCCAAGTGGGTCCCAGCTGTCTATTAGACCTTCCCAAGTGGTCCCAGCTGTCTATTAGACCTTCCCAAGTGGTCCCAGCTGTCTATTAGACCTTCCCAAGTGGTCCCAGCTGTCTATTAGACCTCCCCAAGTGGTCCCAGCTGTCTATTAGACCTCCCAAGTGGGTCCCAGCTGTCTATTAGACCTTCCCAAGTGGTCCCAGCTGTCTATTAGACCTTCCCAAGTGGTCCCAGCTGTCTATTAGACCTTCCCAAGTGGTCCCAGCTGTCTATTAGACCTTCCCAAGTGGTCCCAGCTGTCTATTAGACCTTCCCAAGTGGTCCCAGCTGTCTATTAGACCTTCCCAAGTGGTCCCAGCTGTCTATTAGACCTTCCCAAGTGGTCCCAGCTGTCTATTAGACGTTCCAAGTGGTCCCAGCTGTCTATTAGACCTCCCAAGTGGGTCCCAGCTGTCTATTAGACCTTCCCAAGTGGTCCCAGCTGTCTATTAGACCTTCCCAAGTGGTCCCAGCTGTCTATTAGACGTTCCAAGTGGTCCCAGCTGTCTATTAGACCTCCCAAGTGGGTCCCAGCTGTCTATTAGACCTTCCCAAGTGGTCCCAGCTGTCTATTAGACCTTCCCAAGTGGTCCCAGCTGTCTATTAGACCTTCCCAAGTGGTCCCAGCTGTCTATTAGACCTTCCCAAGTGGTCCCAGCTGTCTATTAGACGTTCCAAGTGGTCCCAGCTGTCTATTAGACCTCCCAAGTGGGTCCCAGCTGTCTATTAGACCTTCCCAAGTGGTCCCAGCTGTCTATTAGACCTCCCCAAGTGGTCCCAGCTGTCTATTAGACCTTCCAAGTGGTCCCAACTGTCTATTAGACCTTCCAAGTGGTCCCAGCTGTCTATTAGACCTCCCAAGTGGTCCCAGCTGTCTATTAGACCTTCCAAGTGGGTCCCAGCTGTCTATTAGACCTCCCAAGTGGTCCCAGCTGTCTATTAGACCTCCCAAGTGGGTCCCAGCTGTCTATTAGACCTTCCCAAGTGGTCCCAGCTGTCTATTAGACCTTCCCAAGTGGTCCCAGCTGTCTATTAGACCTTCCCAAGTGGTCCCAGCTGTCTATTAGACCTTCCAAGTGGTCCCAGCTGTCTATTAGACCTTCCAAGTGGTCCCAGCTGTCTATTAGACCTTCCAAGTGGTCCCAGCTGTCTATTAGACCTTCCAAGTGGTCCCAGCTGTCTATTAGACCTTCCAAGTGGTCCCAGCTGTCTATTAGACCTCCCAAGTGGTCCCAGCTGTCTATTAGACCTCCCCAAGTGGTCCCAGCTGTCTATTAGGTCTTCCAAGTGGTCCCAGCTGTCTATTAGACCTTCCAAGTGGTCCCAGCTGTCTATTAGACCCTCCCAAGTGGTCCCAGCTGTCTATTAGACCTTCCAAGTGGTCCCAGCTGTCTATTAGACCTCCCAAGTGGTCCCAGCTGTCTATTAGACCTCCCAAGTGGTCCCAGCTGTCTATTAGACCTTCCAAGTGGTCCCAGCTGTCTATTAGACCCTCCCAAGTGGTCCCAGCTGTCTATTAGACCTCCCAAGTGGTCCCAGCTGTCTATTAGACCTTCCAAGTGGTCCCAGCTGTCTATTAGACCCTCCCAAGTGGTCCCAGCTGTCTATTAGACCTTCCAAGTGGTCCCAGCTGTCTATTAGACCCTCCCAAGTGGTCCCAGCTGTCTATTAGACCCTCCCAAGTGGTCCCAGCTGTCTATTAGACCTCCCAAGTGGTCCCAGCTGTCTATTAGACCTTCCAAGTGGTCCCAGCTGTCTATTAGACCCTCCCAAGTGGTCCCAGCTGTCTATTAGACCTTCCAAGTGGGTCCCAGCTGTCTATTAGACCTCCCAAGTGGGTCCCAGCTGTCTATTAGACCTTCCAAGTGGTCCCAGCTGTCTATTAGACCCTCCCAAGTGGTCCCAGCTGTCTATTAGACCCTCCCAAGTGGGTCCCAGCTGTCTATTAGACCTTCCAAGTGGTCCCAGCTGTCTATTAGACCTCCCAAGTGGTCCCAGCTGTCTATTAGACCTTCCAAGTGGTCCCAGCTGTCTATTAGACCTTCCAAGTGGGTCCCAGCTGTCTATTAGACCTCCCAAGTGGTCCCAGCTGTCTATTAGACCCTCCCAAGTGGGTCCCAGCTGTCTATTAGACCTTCCCAAGTGGTCCCAGCTGTCTATTAGACCTCCCAAGTGGTCCCAGCTGTCTATTAGACCTTCCCAAGTGGTCCCAGCTGTCTATTAGACCTTCCCAAGTGGTCCCAGCTGTCTATTAGACCCTCCCAAGTGGTCCCAGCTGTCTATTAGACCTCCCAAGTGGTCCCAGCTGTCTATTAGACCTTCCAAGTGGGTCCCAACTGTCTATTAGACCTCCCAAGTGGTCCCAGCTGTCTATTAGACCTTCCAAGTGGGTCCCAGCTGTCTATTAGACCTCCCAAGTGGTCCCAGCTGTCTATTAGACCCTCCCAAGTGGTCCCAACTGTCTATTAGACCTCCCAAGTGGTCCCAGCTGTCTATTAGACCTCCCAAGTGGTCCCAGCTGTCTATTAGACCTTCCAAGTGGGTCCCAGCTGTCTATTAGACCTTCCAAGTGGGTCCCAGCTGTCTATTAGACCTTCCAAGTGGTCCCAGCTGTCTATTAGACCTCCCAAGTGGTCCCAGCTGTCTATTAGACCTTCCAAGTGGGTCCCAGCTGTCTATTAGACCCTCCCAAGTGGTCCCAGCTGTCTATTAGACCCTCCCAAGTGGTCCCAGCTGTCTATTAGACCTTCCCAAGTGGTCCCAGCTGTCTATTAGGTCTTCCAAGTGGTCCCAGCTGTCTATTAGGTCTTCCAAGTGGTCCCAGCTGTCTATTAGACCTTCCCAAGTGGTCCCAGCTGTCTATTAGACCTCCCAAGTGGTCCCAGCTGTCTATTAGACCTTCCAAGTGGTCCCAGCTGTCTATTAGACCCTCCCAAGTGGTCCCAGCTGTCTATTAGACCCTCCCAAGTGGTCCCAGCTGTCTATTAGACCTCCCAAGTGGTCCCAGCTGTCTATTAGACCTTCCAAGTGGTCCCAGCTGTCTATTAGACCCTTCCAAGTGGTCCCAGCTGTCTATTAGACCTCCCAAGTGGTCCCAGCTGTCTATTAGACCTTCCAAGTGGTCCCAGCTGTCTATTAGACCCTTCCAAGTGGTCCCAGCTGTCTATTAGACCTTCCCAAGTGGTCCCAGCTGTCTATTAGACCTCCCAAGTGGTCCCAGCTGTCTATTAGACCTTCCAAGTGGTCCCAGCTGTCTATTAGACCCTCCCAAGTGGTCCCAGCTGTCTATTAGACCCTCCCAAGTGGTCCCAGCTGTCTATTAGACCTCCCAAGTGGTCCCAGCTGTCTATTAGACCTTCCAAGTGGTCCCAGCTGTCTATTAGACCCTTCCAAGTGGTCCCAGCTGTCTATTAGACCTCCCAAGTGGTCCCAGCTGTCTATTAGACCTTCCAAGTGGTCCCAGCTGTTTATTAGACCCTTCCAAGTGGTCCCAGCTGTCTATTAGACCTTCCCAAGTGGTCCCAGCTGTCTATTAGACCCTTCCAAGTGGTCCCAGCTGTCTATTAGACCTTCCCAAGTGGTCCCAGCTGTCTATTAGACCTTCCAAGTGGTCCCAGCTGTCTATTAGACCCTTCCAAGTGGTCCCAGCTGTCTATTAGACCTTCCCAAGTGGTCCCAGCTGTCTATTAGACCTTCCAAGTGGTCCCAGCTGTCTATTAGACCCTTCCAAGTGGTCCCAGCTGTCTATTAGACCTCCCAAGTGGTCCCAGCTGTCTATTAGGTCTTCCAAGTGGTCCCAGCTGTCTATTAGACCTTCCCAAGTGGGTCCCAGCTGTCTATTAGACCTCCCAAGTGGTCCCAGCTGTCTATTAGGTCTTCCAAGTGGTCCCAGCTGTCTATTAGACCTTCCCAAGTGGTCCCAGCTGTCTATTAGACCTTCCAAGTGGTCCCAGCTGTCTATTAGACCCTCCCAAGTGGGTCCCAGCTGTCTATTAGACCCTCCCAAGTGGGTCCCAGCTGTCTATTAGACCCTCCCAAGTGGGTCCCAGCTGTCTATTAGACCTCCCAAGTGGTCCCAGCTGTCTATTAGACCCTCCCAAGTGGTCCCAGCTGTCTATTAGGTCTTCCAAGTGGGTCCCAGCTGTCTATTAGACCTCCCAAGTGGGTCCCAGCTGTCTATTAGACCCTCCCAAGTGGTCCCAGCTGTCTATTAGACCTTCCAAGTGGGTCCCAGCTGTCTATTAGACCCTCCCAAGTGGTCCCAGCTGTC
>NC_091195.1:20779642-20799642 GCF_040958095.1 Procambarus clarkii
TTCTCACTTAGTTGTGCTTGCGGGGGTTGAGCTCTGGCTCTTTGGTCCCGCCTCTCAACCGTCAATCAACAGATGTACAGATTCCTGAGCCTATTGGGCTCTATCATATCTACACTTGAAACTGTGTATGGAGTCAGCCTCCACCACATCCCTGCCTAATGCATTCCATTTACAAACTACTCTGACACTGAAAAAAATTATAATATCTCTGTGGCTCATTTGGGCACTCAGTCTCCACCTGTGTCCCCTAGTGTTAAGTAGCCTGTCTTTATCTACCCTGTCAATTCCTCTGGGAATCTTGTATGTGGTGATCATGTGTGTATGTAGATTGTTCCCTTAATACTACCTTCCCCTTCCCTACCCTCCTCCTCTCCCTTTCCTTCCTTGCCACACCATCTCTCCCTTCACTGCAGTTTTCACTGTTCTTGCCCTTCATTATTGCGGCAGAAGGGGAGGAGCGCGGGCTGAGGAAGTGGTGGTTATGGTGAAGTTGGGTCATGGTGCTGAGCAGTGCTGAGCAGTGCTGAGCGGTGCTGAGCAGTGCTGAGCAGTGTTGAGCAGTGCTGAGCAGTGTTGAGCAGTGCTGAGCATGTGGAGCTGAGCAGTGTTGAGCAGTGTTGAGCAATGTTGAGCAGTGCTGAGCATGTGGAGCTGAGCAGTGTTGAGCAATGTTGAGCAGTGCTGAGCAGTGCTGAGCATGGAGCTGAGCAGTGTTGTGCAGTGCTGAGCAGTGTTGAGCAGTGTTGAGCAGTGCTGAGCAGTGCTGAGCATGGAGCTGAGCAGTGTTGTGCAGTGCTGAGCAGTGCTGAGCAGTGCTGAGCAGTGTTGAGCAGTGTTGAGCAGTGCTGAGCAGTGCTGAGCATGGAGCTGAGCAGTGCTGAGCGCGGTGCTCGTGTTCAGGGAGAGAGACAGAGACAGAGACAGAGAGACAGACATAAACAAAACGGTTCAGATGTTGGACAACAGAACCCAATCTACAATTCCATTACAGGACAATCATAATGAACCAATGAATGAACTAAGACATAAAGAATACATTACCTAAAGAGAAACAGACAGACAAACACACACAACCCCCCCCCCTCCCCCCCTTCCATAACTAACAAACAAACAAAAATCCCCCAAATAAATCCCCCCAGGAAAATAAATCCCCCCAGGAAAAAACCTCTTCCTCTGCCATTTAAATAAAATATTTCTTTACCTCTAACGACACGAAACAAATCTTTTTACTAACAAAACTCAGGGGAAAAATATATTCGACCCGGGAAGAAATATAACATTTTTTCCTCCCCTGAGCGTCCGCCATATTTGTTTATTAAACCCCGCCGGAATTGTCTTGTTCAGTTTGTTCTTCAAGAGGAAACTTGATTGTTCAGTTTGTTCTTCAAGAGGAAACTTGATTGTTCAGTTTGTTCTTCAAGAGGAAACTTGATTGTTCAGTTTGTTCTTTCAAGAGGAAACTTGATTGTTCAGTGTGTTCTTTCAAGAGGAAACTTGATTGTTCAGTTTGTTCTTCAAGAGGAAACTTGATTGTTCAGTTTGTTCTTCAAGAGGAAACTTGATTGTTCAGTTTGTTCTTCAAGAGGAAACTTGATTGTTCAGTTTGTTCTTTCAAGAGGAAACTTGATTGTTCAGTTTGTTCTTCAAGAGGAAACTTGATTGTTCAGTTTGTTCTTTCAAGAGGAAACTTGATTGTTCAGTTTGTTCTTCAAGAGGAAACTTGATTGTTCAGTTTGTTCTTTCAAGAGGAAACTTGATTGTTCAGTTTGTTCTTTCAAGAGGAAACTTGATTGTTCAGTTTGTTCTTTCAAGAGGAAACTTGATTGTTCAGTTTGTTCTTTCAAGAGGAAACTTGATTGTTCAGTTTGTTCTTCAAGAAGAAACTTGATTGTTCAGTTTGTTCTTTCAAGAGGAAACTTGATTGTTCAGTTTGTTCTTTCAAGAGGAAACTTGATTGTTCAGTTTGTTCTTCAAGAGGAAACTTGATTGTTCAGTTTGTTCTTCAAGAGGAAACTTGATTGTTCAGTGTGTTCTTCAAGAGGAAACTTGATTGTTCAGTTTGTTCTTCAAGAGGAAACTTGATTGTTCAGTTTGTTCTTCAAGAGGAAACTTGATTGTTCAGTTTGTTCTTCAAGAGGAAACTTGATTGTTCAGTTTGTTCTTTCAAGAGGAAACTTGATTGTTCAGTTTGTTCTTTCAAGAAGAAACTTGATTGTTCAGTTTCTTCTTCAAGAGGAAACTTGATTGTTCAGTTTGTTCTTTCAAGAGGAAACTTGATTGTTCAGTTTGTTCTTCAAGAAGAAACTTGATTGTTCAGTTTGTTCTTCAAGAAGAAACTTGATTGTTCAGTTTGTTCTTCAAGAAGAAACTTGATTGTTCAGTTTGTTCTTCAAGAAGAAACTTGATTGTTCACTTTGTTCTTCAAGAAGAAACTTGATTGTTTCATGCAAGGAGTGCTGGATCAACCGGGCTGTGGTGGGCCTGCGGGCCGCTGCAAGCAACAGCCTGGTGGACCAAATTGAACATCCATCTCCCTCCTTTGCCTGTCATTCCTATTAAGGTTAAGCATATTCCGAGTATATCGTTATCTTGAGGTTATCTTGAGGTTATCTTGAGATGATTTCGGGGCTTTAGTGTCCCCGCGGCCCGGTCCTCGACCAGGCCTCCACCCCCAGGAAGCAGCCCGTGACAGCTGACTAACACCCAGGTACCTATTTTACTGCTAGGTAACAGGGCTATCAGGGTGAAAAAATCTCTGGCCATTATTTCTCGCCGGCGCCTGGGATCGAACCCGGGACCACAGGATCACAAGTCCAGCGTGCTGTCCGCTCGACCGACCGGCTCCCCTATTGTAGAAGCTATTGTATTAATAGTCACTAAGCTATTGTAGAAGTCAAAATCACGGCCCCCACAACACTAAGCTATTGTAGAAGTCAAGATCACGACCCCCACAACACTAAGCTATTGTAGAAGTCAAGATCACCACCCCCACAACACTAAGCTGTTGTAGAAGTCAAGATCACCACCCCCACAACACTAAGCTATTGTAGAAGTCAAGATCACCACCCCCACAACACTAAGCTATTGTAGAAGTCAAGATCACCACCCCCACAACACTAAGCTGTTGTAGAAGTCAAGATCACCACCCCCACAACACTAAGCTGTTGTAGAAGTCAAGATCACCACCCCCTCAACACTAAGCTGTTGTAGAAGTCAATATCACCACCCCCTCAACACTAAGCTGTTGTAGAAGTCAATATCACCACCCCCTCAACACTAAGCTGTTGTAGAAGTCAAGATCACCACCCCCTCAACACTAAGCTGGTGTAGAAGTCAAGATCACCACCCCCTCAACACTAAGCTGTTGTAGAAGTCAAGATCACCACCCCCTCAACACTAAGCTGTTGTAGAAGTCAAAAACACAACACTAAGCTATTGTAGAAGTCAAGAACACAACACTAAGCTGTTGAAGAAGTCAAGAACACAACACTAAGCTGTTGTAGAAGTCAAGAACACAACACTAAGCTGTTGTAGAAGTCAAGAACACAACACTAAGTTGTTGTAGAAGTCAAGATCACAAAACTAAGCAGTTGTAGAAGTCAAGATCACCACCCCCTCAACACTAAGCTGTTGTAGAAGTCAAGATCACAACACTATGCTAAATTAGAAGTCAAGAACACAACACTAAGCTATTGTAGAAGTCAAGAACACAACACTAAGCTGTTGTAGAAGTCAAGAACAACACAACACTAAGCTGTTGTAGAAGTCAAGATCACAACACTAAGCTGTTGTAGAAGTCAAGATCACAACACTAAGCTGTTGTAGAAGTCAAGAACAACACAACACTAAGCTGTTGTAGAAGTCAAGAACACAACACTAAGCTGTTGTAGAAGTCAAGAGAACTGAGCTGGGTACACATCAATGGAGGGAACTATCAGGGAGAAGCGCCAAGCCACCACGACTATATAGCACTGGGAAGGGGCCAGGATAAGGATTAGGGATGGGACGGAGGGAAGGAATGGTGCCCCAACCACTTGTGGTGGACGGTCGGGGATTGAACGCAGACTCGCATGACGCCAGAACCGCCGCTCTACCGTCCATCACAAGTGGTTGATAAACCACTGGAAGAACAAGGTAAAGTTTTGGGATGGGACGGTGGGAAGGAATGGTGCCCCAACCACTTGTGGTGGACGGTCGGGGATTGAACGCAGACCTGCATGACGCCAGAACCGTCGCTCTACCGTCCATCACAAGTGGTGGATACACCACTGGAAGAACAAGGTAAAGTTTTGGGATGGGACGGAGGGAAGGAATGGTGCCACAACCACTTGTGGTGGACGGTCGGGGATTGAACGCAGACTCACATGACGCCAGAACCGTCGCTCTACCGTCCAGGCCAAGTGGTGGATAAACCACTGGAAGAACAGGGCAAAGTTTTGGGATGGGACTGGGGGAAGGAATGGTGCCCCAACCACTTGTGGTGGACGGTCGGGGATTGAACGCAGACCTGCATGACGCCAGAACCGTCGCTCTACCGTCCATCACAAGTGGTGGATACACCACTGGAAGAACAAGGTAAAGTTTTCAAGAAAGAAATGGCCAAATATTGACTAAAACTGAAGAAGAAAGAAAATCGCACACAAATGCATAACAAAGCCATAAAAAATGGAGAAATTGATCATAGAAAACGATAAAGGGGGAGACAATTCTCACAGAAAACGATAAAGGGGAGACAATTCTCACAGAAAACGATAAAGGGGAGACAATTCTCACAGAAAACGATAAAGGGGGAGAGAATTCTCACAGAAAACGATAAAGGGGGCGACAATTCTCACAGAAAACGATAAGTGGGAGACAATTCTCACAGAAAACGATAAGTGGGAGACAATTCTCACAGAAAACGATAAAGGGGGCGACAATTCTCACAGAAAACGATAAAGGGGGCGACAATTCTCACAGAAAACGATAAAGGGGGCGACAATTCTCACAGAAAACGATAGAGGGGGCGACAATTCTCACAGAAAACGATAGAGGGGGAGACAATTCTCACAGAAAACGATAAAGGGGGAGAGAATTCTCACAGAAAACGATAAAGGGGGCGACAATTCTCACAGAAAACGATAAGTGGGAGACAATTCTCACAGAAAACGATAAGTGGGAGACAATTCTCACAGAAAACGATAAAGGGGGCGACAATTCTCACAGAAAACGATAAAGGGGGCGACAATTCTCACAGAAAACGATAAAGGGGGAGACAATTCTCACAGAAAACGATAAAGGGGAGACAATTCTCACAGAAAACGATAAAGGGGAGACAATTCTCACAGAAAACGATAAAGGGGAGACAATTCTCACAGAAAACGATAAAGGGGGAGAGAATTCTCACAGAAAACGATAAAGGGGGCGACAATTCTCACAGAAAACGATAAGTGGGAGACAATTCTCACAGAAAACGATAAGTGGGAGACAATTTTCACAGAAAACGATAAAGGGGGCGACAATTCTCACAGAAAACGATAAAGGGGGCGACAATTCTCACAGAAAACGATAAAGGGGGCGACAATTCTCACAGAAAACGATAAGTGGGAGACAATTCTCACAGAAAACGATAAGTGGGAGACAATTCTCACAGAAAACGATAAGTGGGAGACAATTCTCACAGAAAACGATAAAGGGGGAGACAATTCTCACAGAAAACGATAAGTGGGAGACAATTCTCACAGAAAACGATAAAGGGGGCGACAATTCTCACAAAAAACGATAAAGGGGGAGACAATTCTCACAGAAAACGATAAGTGGGAGACAATTCTCACAGAAAACGATAAAGGGGGCGACAATTCTCACAAAAAACGATAAACGGGGAGACAATTCTCACAGAAAACGATAAAGGGGGAGACAATTCTCACAGAAAACGATAAAGGGGGAGAGAATTCTCATAGAAAACGATAAAGGGGGAGCCAATTCTCACAGAAAACGATAAGTGGGAGACAATTCTCACAGAAAACGATAAAGGGGGAGACAATTCTCACAGAAAACGATAAAGGGGGCGACAATTCTCACAAAAAACGATAAACGGGGAGACAATTCTCACAGAAAACGATAAAGGGGAGACAATTCTCACAGAAAACGATAAAGGGGGAGAGAATTATCATAGAAAACGATAAAGGGGGAGCCAATTCTCACAGAAAACGATAAGTGGGAGACAATTCTCACAGAAAACGATAAAGGGGGAGACAATTCTCACAGAAAACGATAAAGGGGGCGACAATTCTCACAGAAAACGATAAGTGGGAGACAATTCTCACAGAAAACGATATAGGGGGCGACAATTCTCACAGAAAACGATAAAGGGAGAGAATTCTCACAGAAAACGATAAAGGGGGGCGACAATTCTCACAGAAAACGATAAAGGGGGGCGACAATTCTCACAGAAAACGATAAAGGGGGCGACAATTCTCACAGAAAACGCGGAGGGGAAGACCCCGGTAAATCCCAGCATCAATTTATAAATCCTGAGGATTCCTCTTCCTGGCCTCGGATTTTTATTTTCCATTTACCCGAGTCGAGTGGCTATGGTGGGGAGGAGGTTGGGGTGAGGGGGAGGAGGTTGGGGTGAAGGGGAGGAGGTTGGGGTGAAGGGGAGGAGATTGGGGTGAAGGGAAGGAGGTTGGGGTGAGGGGAGGAGGTTGGGGTGAGGGGGGAGGAGGTTGGGGTGAAGGGGAGGAGGTTGGGGTGAAGGGGAGGAGGTTGGGGTGAGGGGGGAGGAGGTTGGGGTGAAGGGGAGGAGGTTGGGGTGAAGGGGAGGAGGTTGGGGTGAAGGGGAGGAGGTTGGGGTGAGGGGAGGAGGTTGGGGTGAAGGGGAGGAGGTTGGGGTGAAGGGGAGGAGATTGGGGTGAGGGGAGGAAGTTGGGGTGAAGGGGAGGAGGTTGGGGTGAGGGGGAGGAGGTTGGGGTGAAGGGGAGGAGGTTGGGGTGAAGGGGAGGAGATTGGGGTGAGGGGAGGAGGTTGGGGTGAAGGGGAGGAGGTTGGGGTGAAGGGGAGGAGGTTGGGGTGAGGGGAGGAGGTTGGGGTGAGGGGAGGAGGTTGGGGTGAGGGGGAGGAGGTTGGGGTGAAGGGGAGGAGGTTGGGGTGAAGGGGAGGAGGTTGGGGTGAGGGGGGAGGAGGTTGGGGTGAGGGGGGAGGAGGTTGGGGTGAGGGGGGAGGAGGTTGGGGTGAGGGGAGGAGGTTGGGGTGAGGGGGGAGGAGGTTGGGGTGAGGGGGGAGGAGGTTGGGGTGATGGGAAGGAAGTTGGGGTGAAGGGGAGTAGGTTGGGGTGAGGGGTGAGGAAGTTGGGGTGAGGGGGAGGAGGTTGGGGTGAGGGGGAGGAGGTTGGGTGAGGGGAGGAGGTTGGGGTGACGGGGAGGGAGTTGGGGTGAAGGGGAGGAGGTTGGGGTGAGGGGGGAGGAAGTTGGGGTGAGGGGGGAGGAAGTTGGGGTGAGGGGGGAGGAAGTTGGGGTGAAGGGGAGGAGGTTGGGGTGATGGGGAGGAAGTTGGGGTGAAGGGGAGGAGGTTGGGGTGAGGGGGGAGGAAGTTGGGGTGAGGGGGAGGAGGTTGGGGTGAGGGTAGGAGGTTGGGGTGATGGGGAGGAGGTTGGGGTGAGGGGGAGGAGGTTGGGGTGAGGGGAGGAGGTTGGGGTGAGGGGGAGGAGGTTGGGGTGAAGAATGGTCCAGGACAGACCGAAACGTCGTCGTCCCTTCACCTTCTAGTGTGTGGTCTGGTCAACTCTCTCTCAAATTCCCAGCCAAATGTTGAAGTCACTCGTGCTACTCAGGACCCGACTCCCAGCTTCACCTAGGAGGTCTGTGGCCAGCACCCAGCTTGGACAAGCTCCCCCAGCACCCAGCTTGGACAAGCCCCCCCAGCACCCAGCTTGGACAAGCTCCCCCCCAGCACCCAGCTTGGACAAGCCCCCCAGCACCCAGCTTGGACAAGCTCCCCCCCAGCACCCAGCTTGGACAAGCTCCCCCCCAGCACCCAGCTTGGACAAGCTCCCCCCCAGCACCCAGCTTGGACAAGCTCCCCCCCAGCACCCAGCTTGGACAAGCTCCCCCCCAGCACCCAGCTTGGACAAGCTCCCCCCCCAGCACCCAGCTTGGACAAGCTCCCCCCCAGCACCCAGCTTGGACAAGCTCCCCCCCAGCACCCAGCTTGGACAAGCTCCCCCCCAGCACCCAGCTTGGACAAGCCCCCCCAGCACCCAGCTTGGACAAGCCCCCCCAGCACCCAGCTTGGACAAGCTCCCCCCCAGCACCCAGCTTGGACAAGCTCCCCCAGCACCCAGCTTGGACAAGCTCCCCCAGCACCCAGCTTGGACAAGCTCCCCCAGCACCCAGCTTGGACAAGCCCCCCCAGCACCCAGCTTGGACAAGCTTCCCCCCAGCACCCAGCTTGGACAAGCTCCCCCCCAGCACCCAGCTTGGACAAGCTCCCCCCCAGCACCCAGCTTGGACAAGCTCCCCCCCAGCACCCAGCTTGGACAAGCTCCCCCCCAGCACCCAGCTTGGACAAGCTCCCCCAGCACCCAGCTTGGACAAGCTCCCCCCCAGCACCCAGCTTGGACAAGCTTCCCCCCAGCACCCAGCTTGGACAAGCTCCCCCAGCACCCAGCTTGGACAAGCTCCCCCCCAGCACCCAGCTTGGACAAGCTCCCCCCCAGCACCCAGCTTGGACAAGCTCCCCCCCAGCACCCAGCTTGGACAAGCTCCCCCAGCACCCAGCCACACTGGCAGAGTCCACCACATGTCCTGGCCCTCTGCCTGGATGTCCTGTCCACCACTGGGAACTGCCACTTGCCGGCACCACTTTATAATCACCTTCCTCAAACTACTTCTAGTCAACGTCTGATTCTGCTCTCTCACTCCCATAAGACCTGACCAAGACCATCCCAAAATGTCACATCTGGTCACCTCTCTGACATGCGCCACCCGGACCATCTATGCCCGGTGACAATTTGTAAACACCCATGTTAGTGCTTGTTTACAAACCTAATACTCTCCAGGTGTGGAACAAGTCTTAGCCTAACTATTCTTAGAAGTATTTTACAAGGGATGCTTGTCAGTGATACGGGTCTATAGTTAAGTGCCTCCTCCCTATCACCTTTCTTGAAGATCGGTACGACATTTGCCTTCTTTCAGCAACTGGGCAATTCTCCCGACATAAGTGACTCATTAAAGATCCTTGCCAGAGGCACGCTGAGGGCCTGCGCTGCCTCTTTTAGTATCCACAGTGATACTTTGTCTGGTCCAACTGCTTTAGTTGCATCCAGTGTTGTCAACTGTTTCATTACCTCCTCTGCTGTCACCTCTATATCTGATAGTCATTCGTCTAGGGTAATCTCTTCTAACAATGGAAGCTGCTCAGGCTCGGTTGTGAACACTCCATGGAAACTGGCATTCAGTGCCTCGCAGATTTCCTTGTCACTTTCTGTATATGCCCCCTCTGTTTTCCTTAGTCTTGTCACTTGGTTATTTACCGACATATCATTCTCATAATTTCTTTCCGATGCTCTTCGTTTGTTAATGTAATCGTTCCTAGCTCTGTTGCATCTGATCCTGTTGTCCTCTGTCCTTTGTCTTCTGTACTTCCTCCACTCCCGCCTGCTGGCCATTTTTGCTTCCTGACACTGTCTATTAAACCATGGGTTATTATATTCCTTCTTATTTTTTTCCTTTACTGTTGGAATAAATCTCTCTTCGGCCTCCTTGCATTTCAATATGACTTGGTTCATCATACCTTGCACTGTTTTTCCTCTAAGTTCTTCCTCCCACTGCACTTCTCCTAGGTAGTCCCTTATCCTCATATAGTCCCCTTTCCTGTAGTCAACTCTCCTTTCCCAGATCTCTTGTCCCATGGTCACAAGTTTGAGTCCCATCATGTAGTCAAAGACTAGGACAGAATGGTCACTGGCCCCTAGAGGTATTTCATGCTCCAAATTCTCAAATGTCTTCCACATTCTGGGTGAAGATCAGGTCTAATAGGCTCGGTGTATCCCCTCCTCTTTCCCTTGTGTCTTCCTTCACATGTTGTGTTAGGAAATTCCTGTCTATAACGTCTACTAACTTTGCTCCCCACGTTTCCTCCCCGCCATGGGGATTCCTGGATTCCCAATTGATCTCTCCGTTATTTAGGTTTAGGAGTACTCACCTAGCTGTACCTGCAGGGGGTTGAGCTCTGGCTCTTTGGTCCCGCCTCTCAACCGTCAATCAACAGGTGTACAGGTTCCTGAGCCTACTGGGCTCTATCATATCTACATTGTAAACTGTGTATGGAGTCAGCCTCCACCACATCACTTCCTAATGCATTACATTTATTAACCACTCTGACACTAAACAAATTCTTTCTAATGTCTTTATGGCTCATTTGGGCACTCAATTTCCACCTGTGTCCCCTAGTGCGTGTGCCCCTTGTGTTAAATAAACTTTATTTGTCTACCCTATCAAGTTCTTTGAGAATCTTATATGTGGTGATCATGTCCCCTCAACTCTCCTGTCGTCCAGCGACGTGAGGTTTAATTCCCGTAGTCTCTCCTCGTAGCTCATACCTCTCAGCTCGGGTACTAGTCTGGTGACAAACCTCTGTGCCTTCTCCAATTTAGTTTTATGCTTGATGAGATAAGGACTCAATGCTGGAGCTGCATACTTCAGGATTGGTCTGATATACGCATATAGGCTCCTGACACCCCCACCACTCACCAACAATCATCCCACCACCACTCACCAACAATCACCGCCACCACTCACCAACAATCATCCCACCACCACTCACCAACAATCACCGCCACCACTCACCAACAATCACCGCCACCACTCACCAACAATCATCCCACCACCACTCACCAACAATCACCGCCACCACTCACCAACAATCACCGCCACCACTCACCAACAATCATCTCATCACTACTCACCAACAATCACCCCCACCACCACCACACCAACAATCACCCCCCCACCACCACTCACCAACAATCATCCCACCACCACCACTCACCAACAATCACCCCCCCCCACCACCACCACTCACCCCCCCACCACCACCACTCACCAACAATCACCCCCACCACCACCACCACTCACAAACAATCATCCCACCACCACCACTCACCAACAATCACCCCCCCACCACCACCACCACTCACCAACAATCACCCCCACCACCACCACTCACAAACAATCATCCCACCACCACTCACCAACAATCATCCCACCACCACCACTCACCAACAATCACCACCACTCACCAACAATCACCCCCACCACCACCCACCAACAATCACCCACCACCACCACCACTCACCAACAATCACCCCCACCACCACCACTCACCAACAATCACCCCCACCACCACCACTCACCAACAATCACCACCACCACCACTCACCAACAATCATCCCACCACCACCACTCACCAACAATCACCCCCCACCACCACCACACCAACAATCACCCCCACCACCACCACTCACCAACAATCACCACCACCACTCACCAACAATCACCCCCACCACCACCACTCACCAACAATCACCCCCACCACCACCACTCACCAACAATCATCCCACCACCACCACTCAACAACAATCACCCCCCACCACCACCACTCAACAACAATCACCCCCACCACCACCACTCACCAACAATCATCCCACCACCACCACTCACCAACAATCACCCCCACCACCACCACTCACCAACAATCACCCCACCACCACCACTCAACAACAATCACCCCCACCACCACCACACCAACAATCACCCCCACCACCACCACACCAACAATCACCCCCACCACCACCACTCACCAACAATCACCCCCACCACTCACCAACAATCACCACCACCACTCACCAACAATCACCCCCACCACCACCACTCACCAACAATCACCCCCACCACCACCACTCACCAACAATCACCCCCACCACCACCACTCACCAACAATCACCCCCACCACCACCACTCACCAACAATCACCACCACCACCACCACTCACCAACAATCACCCCCACCACCACCACTCACCAACAATCACCCCCACCACCACCACTCACCAACAATCACCACCACCACCACCACTCACCAACAATCACCACCACCACCACCACTCACCAACAATCACCCCCACCACCACCACTCACCAACAATCACCACCACCACCACCACTCACCAACAATCACCCCCACCACCACCACTCACCAACAATCACCCCCACCACCACCACTCACCAACAATCACCCCCACCACCACCACTCACCAACAATCACCACCACCACCACCACTCACCAACAATCACCACCACCACTCACCAACAATCACCACCACAGCACTCACCAACAATCACCACCACTCACCAACAATCACCCCCACCACCACCAACAATCACCCCACCACCACCAACAACACCACTCACCAACAATCACCACCACTCACCAACAATCACCGCCACCACCACTCACCAACAATCACCACCACCACCACTCACCAACAATCACCACGACCACTCACCAACAATCACCAACACTCACCACCACTCACCAACAATCACCACCACTCACCAACAATCACCACCACCACCAACAATCACCACCACTCACCAACAATCACCACCACTCACCAACAATCACCACCACTCACCAACAATCACCACGACCACTCACCAATAATCACCACCACTCACCAATAATCACCACCACTCACCACCACTCACCAACAATCACCACGACCACTCACCAACAATCACCACCACTCACCAACAATCACCAGTATAATTTACATCTGCCTCATCTTAGTGACGAAGATCAACGCCCCCCCCCCCCCCCGGCCCAGACCTCTTGATTAACGGGGTGATTAATCAAACTATTGGTTGCCGCCCGGGGCATGCACCAGGGCAGGTTGAACAGGCCCACAGGGATGATCCTGCTCTCTCCCGGGAGAGCCGGTCGGCCGAGCGGACAGCACGCTGGACTTGCCATCCTGTGGTCCCGGGTTCGATCCCGGGCGCCGGCGAGAAACAATGGGCAGAGTTTCTTTCACCCTATGTGTCCCCGCGGCCTGGTCCTCGACCAGGCCTCCACCCCCAGGAAGCAGCCCGTGACAGCTGACTAACACCCAGGTACCTATTTTACTGCTAGGTAACAGGGGCATAGGTGAAAGAATCTCTGCCCATTGTTTCTCACCGGCGCTTGGGATCGTACCCAGGACCACAGGATCACAAGTCCAGCGTGCTGTCCGCTCGGCCGACAGGCTCCCTACCGGCCTATACGGAAGAGCAATCTAGAAACCACCTTAATAATTTGAAGGGCCAGGCTTGACTTGTGAGAGCTTGGTCCACCAGGCTGTTGCTGCTTGGGTGAACACACCACCAATTTGTCCTCATTTCGCCTACTAGCCCGACAGATCGCGACGACCCCTCAGCTACTGACAGCCTGCCTTTGGCCAATCCGCCTCTCTACAGTCGGAAAAAGGACGTACAAAATTGACCCGATCCTACCTGACCAGCAGCCACGTATAGAAAACGGGACAGCTATTGTTATTCAAGAGGGCAGGTTGAAGTGACCGGTGGGGGGGGGGGGAACTGGCCAGATTTCCCCTCAGAGCCACGAGCAACTTTATGTTCCTCTCGGCTCCTATACTGGAGAGAGAGAGAGAGAGAGAGAGAGAGAGAGAGAGGGAGAGACAGAGACAGAGAGAGCCAGAGAGAGAGTCAGAGAGAGAGAGAGAGAGAGAGAGAGAGAGAGAGAGAGAGAGAGGGAGAGACAGAGACAGAGAGAGCCAGAGAGAGAGTCAGAGAGAGAGAGAGAGAGAGAGAGAGAGAGAGAGAGAGAGAGAGAGAGAGAGAGAGAGAGAGGGGGAGAGACAGAGACAGAGAGAGCCAGAGAGAGAGTCAGAGAGAGAGAGAGAGAGAGAGAGAGAGAGAGAGAGAGAGAGAGAGAGAGAGAGAGAGAGAGAGAGAGAGAGAGAGAGAGAGAGAGAGAGAGAGAGAGAGAGAGAGAGAGAGAGAGAAGAGAGAGAGAGAAGAAAAAGAGAGAAGAAAAAGAGAGAAGAAAGAGAGGAAAGAGAAAGAGAGGAAAGAGAAAGAGAGGAGAGAGCGAGAGAGAGGAGGGGAGTGCGAGGACTCACCCCAGGAACCCAAATATTGGTACACGCCCTGCATCTTGATGTTCACCAGCGGCAGGCAGCGAGGGAGGCAGGGAAGGGTCGGAGTGTTGGAAGGAGGGAGGGAAGGAAGGGCCCCCTTCCAGAGGGAACGAGGGAGAGAAGGAAGCACCCCCCCCCCTCCCTCTTGTATAGTGGAATGTGAACCAGGACGTCGCGTGTATAGCCGAGGATGTATGGAGTCCACAGTCCCTTCTCCACCTTTTTTAATTCAGTGCTACTGTCGAAATTTACAAAGTTTTCAGAAGTGCAGAACTTGTACACTGGCTGAAAATGGAACTCATTTTGGTGTATTCAAAGTGTAGAAAAACAATCTTGAGTTTTCATAATTCCTTTTTTATTGAGGTCTCATATAAAATATTTTAAAGTAATTTTCCCTGTCACGTTGCTTAAGTGGGGGTTAAAGTTTTTGGGTAGAATAACAGGGTGGTGGCAGTAATTATGTATTTAGAGTATTTTAACATCACACTCCATCTACTTTCTACATTTTTCTCCTACTACACTTTGTTTTTCTCCTCCTAATTCTATCCTCCCAACCGATCCGCATTTTCTAACTCCCGTCACCTACCTCTAACTCAATACCTTCCTCCATGTCTCTGTTTTCTACCCCTTTCCACCTTCTCACCCACTCTTCCATCTCCCCACTCTCATATTCCTTCCTTACTCTCCTTATTTTCACTACTAGGAGTTGTAGAATGGTAGAGCTGGTAGAACAGAAGGGCGCATTGCAATGGTGGCAGCGGTGGGATATGCTTTTCTCCGTGTACCATTTCCTTGGTGGCAGCGTTGGGGTATGCTTTTCTCCGTGTACCATTTCCTTGGTGGCAGCTGTGGGGTATGCTTTTCTCCGTGTACCATTTCCTTGGTGGCAGCTGTGGGGTATGCTTTTCTCCGTGTACCTTGGTGGCAGCTGTGGGGTATGCTTTTCTCCGTGTACTATTTCCTTGGTGGCAGCGTTGGGGTATGCTTTTCTCCGTGTACCATTTCCTTGGTGGCAGCGTTGGGGTATGCTTTTCTCCGTGTACCATTACAATGGTGGCAGTGGTGGGATACACTTTCTCCGTGTACCATTACAATGGTGGCAGCGGTGGGATACGCTTTTCTCCGTGTACCATTACAATGGTGGCAGTGGTGGAATACACTTTCTCCGTGTACCGTTTCCTTGGTAAGCTACCATTGGTTCCGAGTCTAAACCATCAGTGGTAGGCCATAATTTCATTCATATTAGTGAAAACAACTTACCAGTGTTACAATAACTAGTATTATCAAGGGTTAATTCAATCACGTGTTACCAGAGTTCAGTGACCAAGAGTATAGTTTAACTAGTGTTACAGCAGCAGCAGCAGCACTATGATTCCCCACTCTCAAGATAGTGTCTAACAGCAGTAATCACCAACAAGGGTGATTAGCTCGTTCAGCCGTCTCCATCTAAACATAAGGAGCACAACTGACTCATCACAGTGTTTAAAAAAGCCAGTTTGATATACACCTCCAAAGGATACCTGATCAACCAGGCTGTGAGTCACATGTTAAGCTGCGAGCAGCCGCGTCCAACAGCCTGATTGACCAGTCCAGCAACCAGAAGGCCCTGGACGGGGACCGGGCCACCGGGACAATGATTCCCGGAACCAACAACAGGTACAATGAAGGATTGAATGACAGGAACAGACATTTACCAACCAGTTGATTGGTTTCTACTTTCCGTTAAGAACCTAAGCCATGCTTCTCACACGCCACAACAGCTCCCTTGATTACCTGGAGGAGCGCCCCGTTAAGAAAACAGTTAAACGTATAGAAAATGGGGGAGAGGGTGATCATATGGGAAGAAAATGGGTCAGGAAATAGACATATGGGCAGAAAATGGGTCAGGAAATAAGCACATGGGAAGAAAATGGGTCAGGAAATAGGCATATGGGAAGAAAATGGGTCAGGAAATAGGCATATGGGAAGAAAATGGGTCAGGAAATAAGCATATGGGAAGAAAATGGGTCAGGAAATAAGCACATGGGAAGAAAATGGGTCAGGAAATAAGCACATGGGAAGAAAATGGGTCAGGAAATAGACATATGGGCAGAAAATGGGTTAGGAAATAGACATATGGGCAGAAAATGGGTCAGGAAATAAGCATATGGGAAGAAAATGGGTCAGGAAATAAGCATATGGGCAGAAAATGGGTCAGGAAATAGACATATAGGCAGAAAATGGGTCAGGAAATAGGCATATGGGCAGAAAATGGGTCAGGAAATAAGCACATGGGAAGAAAATGGGTCAGGAAATAAGCACATGGGAAGAAAATGGGTCAGGAAATAGACATATGGGCAGAAAATGGGTTAGGAAATAGACATATGGGCAGAAAATGGGTCAGGAAATAAGCACATGGGCAGAAAATGGGTCAGGAAATAAGCATATGGGCAGAAAATGGGTCAGGAAATAGACATATAGGCAGAAAATGGGTCAGGAAATAAGCACATGGGAAGAAAATGGGTCAGGAAATAAGCATATGGGAAGAAAATGGGTCAGGAAATAAACACATGGGAAGAAAATGGGTCAGGAAATAAACACATGGGAAGAAAATGGGTCAGGAAATAAACACATGGGCAGAAAATGGGATGATGAGGCGTCGTACCATTCCGCTCCTCACCCAATTCGTCTCATTTTCTTTACCTGAGACGAAAAACCTTTTGTAAAAAAAATATTGACGTATTAAAATTAAAGCAAGCATAATACTGACGTTTTCTATGCATAGGCCTCAATGGGTGCGGTGGGTTGGTTGGGTTTTCTATGGCCTTTGTTAAGGGGGAACTACTGTATTGTTTACGGAGTGAACACTGTGGAGGCCGGGCTTGGTCATACAGCATACAGAACACTGTGGAGGCCGGGCTTGGTCATACAGCATACAGAACACTGTGGAGGCCGGGCTTGGTCATACAGCATACAGAACACTGTGGAGGCCGGGCTTGGTCATACAGCATACAGAACACTGTGGAGGCCGGGCTTGGTCATACAGCATACAGAACACTGTGGAGGCCGGGCTTGGTCATACAGCATACAGAACACTGTGGAGGCCGGGCTTGGTCATACAGCATACAGAACACTGTGGAGGCCGGGCTTGGTCATACAGCATACAGAACACTGTGGAGGCCGGGCTTGGTCATACAGCATACAACACTGTGGAGGCCGGGCTTGGTCATACAGCATACAACACTGTGGAGGCCGGGCTTGGTCATACAGCATACAGAACACTGTGGAGGCCGGGCTTGGTCATACAGCATACAGAACACTGTGGAGGCCGGGCTTGGTCATACAGCATACAGAACACTGTGGAGGCCGGGCTTGGTCATACAGCATACAGAACACTGTGGAGGCCGGGCTTGGTCATACAGCATACAGAACACTGTGGAGGCCGGGCTTGGTCATACAGCATACAGAATACTGTGGAGGCCGGGCTTGGGCATACAGCATACAGAACACTGTGGAGGCCGGGCTTGGTCATACAGCATACAGAATACTGTGGAGGCCGGGCTTGGTCATACAGCATACAGAACACTGTGGAGGCCGGGCTTGGTCATACAGCATACAGAACACTGTGGAGGCCGGGCTTGGTCATACAGCATACGGAGTGAACACTGTGGAGGCCGGGCTTGGTCATACAGCATACAGAACACTGTGGAGGCCGGGCTTGGTCATACAGCATACAGAACACTGTGGAGGCCGGGCTTGGTCATACAGCATACAGAACACTGTGGAGGCCGGGCTTGGTCATACAGCATACAGAACACTGTGGAGGCCGGGCTTGGTCATACAGCATACAGAACACTGTGGAGGCCGGGCTTGGTCATACAGCATACAGAACACTGTGGAGGCCGGGCTTGGTCATACAGCATACAGAACACTGTGGAGGCCGGGCTTGGTCATACAGCATACAGAACACTGTGGAGGCCGGGCTTGGTCATACAGCATACAGAACACTGTGGAGGCCGGGCTTGGTCATACAGCATACAGAACACTGTGGAGGCCGGGCTTGGTCATACAGCATACAGAACACTGTGGAGGCCGGGCTTGGTCATACAGCATACAGAACACTGTGGAGGCCGGGCTTGGTCATACAGCATACAGAACACTGTGGAGGCCGGGCTTGGTCATACAGCATACAGAACACTGTGGAGGCCGGGCTTGGTCATACAGCATACGGAGTGAACACTGTGGAGGCCGGGCTTGGTCATACAGCATACGGAGTGAACACTGTGGAGGCCGGGCTTGGTCATACAGCATACGGAGTGAACACTGTGGAGGCCGGGCTTGGTCATACAGCATACAGAACACTGTGGAGGCCGGGCTTGGTCATACAGCATACGGAGTGAACACTGTGGAGGCCGGGCTTGGTCATACAGCATACAGAACACTGTGGAGGCCGGGCTTGGTCATACAGCATACAGAACACTGTGGAGGCCGGGCTTGGTCATACAGCATACAGAACACTGTGGAGGCCGGGCTTGGTCATACAGCATACAGAACACTGTGGAGGCCGGGCTTGGTCATACAGCATACAGAACACTGTGGAGGCCGGGCTTGGTCATACAGCATACAGAACACTGTGGAGGCCGGGCTTGGTCATACAGCATACAGAACACTGTGGAGGCCGGGCTTGGTCATACAGCATACAGAACACTGTGGAGGCCGGGCTTGGTCATACAGCATACAGAACACTGTGGAGGCCGGGCTTGGTCATACAGCATACAGAACACTGTGGAGGCCGGGCTTGGTCATACAGCATACAGAACACTGTGGAGGCCGGGCTTGGTCATACAGCATACAGAACACTGTGGAGGCCGGGCTTGGTCATACAGCATACAGAACACTGTGGAGGCCGGGCTTGGTCATACAGCATACAGAACACTGTGGAGGCCGGGCTTGGTCATACAGCATACAGAACACTGTGGAGGCCGGGCTTGGTCATACAGCATACAGAACACTGTGGAGGCCGGGCTTGGTCATACAGCATACAGAACACTGTGGAGGCCGGGCTTGGTCATACAGCATACAGAACACTGTGGAGGCCGGGCTTGGTCATACAGCATACAGAACACTGTGGAGGCCGGGCTTGGTCATACAGCATACAGAACACTGTGGAGGCCGGGCTTGGTCATACAGCATACAGCACACTGTGGAGGCCGGGCTTGGTCATACAGCATACAGAACACTGTGGAGGCCGGGCTTGGTCATACAGCATACAGCATGGCGCACTATAAAACTGGTGGTGTAAATACACTATATTATTAATTATTAATTATTATTATTATTAATTATTATTAATATTATTAATTATTAATTATTATTAATATTATTAATATTATTATTATTAATAATGTGATATTCCGTGTATATCGTTATCTTGAGGTTATCTCGAGATGATTTCGGGGCTTAGCGTCCCCCGCGGCCCGGTCACTCTTGGCTTTCATTAATCCAAAGTTTATGTCATCGTAGGATATCCACATGGTGGAGTATCCACGTCGTAAAGTATCGACGTCGTAAAGTATCGACGTCGTAAAGTATCCACATCGTAAAGTATCCACATGGTAGAGTATCCACATGGTAGAGTATCCACATCGTAAAGTATCCACGTCGTAGAGTATCCACATCGTAGAGTATCCATATCGTAGAGTATCCACATCGTAGAGTATCCACAGCGTAGAGTATCCACATCGTAGAGTATCCACATGGTAGAGTATCCACATCGTAAAGTATCCACATCATAGAGTATCCACATCGTAGAGTATCCACGTCGTAGAGTATCCACATCGTAGAGTA
>NC_091195.1:20805588-20815588 GCF_040958095.1 Procambarus clarkii
CTCTCTCTGTCTCTCTCTCTCTGTCTCTCTCTCTCTCTCTCTCTCTCTCTCTCTCTCTCTCTCTCTCTCTCTCTCTCTCTCTCTCTCTCTCTCTCTCTCTCTCTGTCTCTCTCTCTCTGTCTCTCTCTCTCTCTCTCTCTCTCTCTCTCTCTCTCTCTCTCTCGGTTCTAGACAATATGGAGAGTAAAGGTCAGATCTCAATCTATATAAATAAAAATGTTGACGTTCCTTTGTTCAAAGTCGCTAATCTGTGGTTGTTCTTCACCGATGGCTTTGAAATATTTACACAACATTCCATTCACATACGAGCGGGTTTTTATATACATACTATGTAGATGTCACACACCTGTGACCCTGTGACAGGTAAAAACATGTTGTTTTTTAACTACGCCATCTGTTGGATGTAAGAGCAACACACGCTGTAATATCCGAAAGTTCTTCACCGATTGCTTTCAAATTTTGACACAACTTTCCATTCGAATATGTGCGTGTTTTTATATACCTACTATATTCATGCCACACCTGTAACAGGTAAAAACTTTTTTTTAACCAGCGCCATCTGTTGCATGTAAAGCAACACACGCTATACTAAATATGTTACGATTCCATTTCAATGTTTCCGATTGCATTGATAAATGGAATTTTCATAGATTCCGATTTATTTTCATATTTATTTAATTGTTTTGCGAGACATTGCGTTGCAGTTGAGCTGTGGTTTACCATACCGTTCTTTCGTGAGTATACCTTATTTTTTATTATTTTTTTCATTTCATTTTTTAACTGTTCTTATATTTCAGGCATCATCACTGAAAATCCCATTATGTGATGTTCGGTTCATTCCCAAATGATCCCGAGGGAATGGGGGATGATGGGGAGAAAGAGGGGATGGGGGAGGGAGTTATGGTGGGAGGGACAGGGGAGTGGGGGATGGTGGGGAGGACGAGGGGACGAGGGAGTGAGGGATGGTGGGGAGGACGAGGGGACGAGGGAGTGGGGGATGGTGGGGAGGACGAGGGGACGAGGGAGTGAGGGATGGTGGGGAGGACGACGGGACGAGGGAGTGGCGGATGGTGGAGAGGACGAGGGGACGAGGGAGTGGGGGATGGTGGGGAGGACGAGGGGATGAGGGATGGTGGGGAGGACGAGGGGACGAGGGAGTGGGGGATGGTGGGGAGGACGAGGGGATGAGGGATGGTGGGGAGGACGAGGGGACGAGGGAGTGGGGGATGGTGGGGAGGACGAGGGAGTGAGGGATGGTGGGGAGGACGAGGGAGTGGGGGATGGTGGGGAGGACGAGGGGACGAGGGAGTGGGGGATGGTGGGGAGGACGAGGGGACGAGGGAGTGGGGGATGGTGGGGAGGACGAGGGGAGTGAGGGATGGTGGGGAGGACGAGGGGACGAGGGAGTGGGGGATGGTGGGGAGGACGAGGGGACGAGGGAGTGAGGGATGGTGGGGAGGACGAGGGGACGAGGGAGTGGGGGATGGTGGGGAGGACGAGGGGACGAGGGAGTGGGGGATGGTGGGGAGGACGAGGGGACGAGGGAGTGGGGGATGGTGGGGAGGACGAGGGGACGAGGGAGTGAGGGATGGTGGGGAGGACGAGGGGACGAGGGAGTGGGGGATGGTGGGGAGGACGAGGGGACGAGGGAGTGAGGGATGGTGGGGAGGACGATGGGACGAGGGAGTGGGGGATGGTGGGGAGGACGAGGGGACGAGGGAGTGAGGGATGGTGGGGAGGACGATGGGACGAGGGAGTGGGGGATGGTGGGGAGGACGAGGGGACGAGGGAGTGGGGGATGGTGGGGAGGACGAGGGGACGAGGGAGTGGGGGATGGTGGGGAGAACGAGGGGACGAGGGAGTGAGGGATGGTGGGGAGGACGAGGGGACGAGGGAGTGGGGGGGACGAGGGAGTCAGGGATGGTGGGGAGGACGAGGGGATGGTGGGGAGGACGAGGGGACGAGGGAGTGAGGGATGGTGGGGAGGACGAGGGGACGAGGGAGTGGGGGATGGTGGGGAGGATGAGGGGACGAGGGAGTGGGGGATGGTGGGGAGGACGAGGGGACGAGGGAGTGGGGGATGGTGGGGAGGACGAGGGGATGAGGGATGGTGGGGAGGACGAGGGGACGAGGGAGTGGGGGATGGTGGGGAGGACGAGGGGACGAGGGAGTGAGGGATGGTGGGGAGGACGAGGGGACGAGGGAGTGGGGGATAGTGGGGAGGACGAGGGGACGAGGGAGTGAGGGATGGTGGGGAGGACGAGGGGACGAGGGAGTGGGGGATGGTGGGGAGAACGAGGGGACGAGGGAGTGAGGGATGGTGGGGAGGACGAGGGGACGAGGGAGTGGGGGGGACGAGGGAGTGAGGGATGGTGGGGAGGACGAGGGGACGAGGGAGTGAGGGATGGTGGGGAGGACGAGGGGACGAGGGAGTGGGGGATGGTGGGGAGGACGGATGGTGGGGAGAACGAGGGGACGAGGGAGTGAGGGATGGTGGGGAGGACGAGGGGACGAGGGAGTGGGGGGGACGAGGGAGTGAGGGATGGTGGGGAGGACGAGGGGACGAGGGAGTGAGGGATGGTGGGGAGGACGAGGGGACGAGGGAGTGGGGGATGGTGGGGAGGACGAGGGGACGAGGGAGTGGGGGATGGTGGGGAGGACGAGGGGACGAGGGAGTGGGGGATGGTGGGGAGGACGAGGGGACGAGGGAGTGGCGGATGGTGGGAGGGACGAGGGGACGAGGGAGTGGGGGATGGTAGGGAGGACGAAGGAGTGGGGGATGGTGGGGAGGACGAGGGGACGAGGGAGTGGTGGATGGTGGGAGGGACGAGGGGACGAGGGAGTGGGGGATGGTGGGGAGGACGAGGGGACGAGGGAGTGGGGGATGGTGGGGAGGACGAGGGGACGAGGGAGTGGGGGATGGTGGGGAGGACGAGGGGACGAGGGAGTGAGGGATGGTGGGGAGGACGAGGGGACGAGGGAGTGGGGGATGGTGGGGAGGACGAGGGGACGAGGGAGTGAGGGATGGTGGGGAGGACGAGGGAGTGGGGGATGGTGGGGAGGACGAGGGGACGAGGGAGTGGCGGATGGTGGGAGGGACGAGGGGACGAGGGAGTGGGGGATGGTGGGGAGGACGAGGGGACGAGGGAGTGAGGGATGGTGGGGAGGACGAGGGGACGAGGGAGTGGGGGATGGTGGGGAGGACGAGGGGACGAGGGAGTGGGGGATGGTAGGGAGGACGAGGGAGTGGGGGATGGTGGGGAGGACGAGGGGACGAGGGAGTGGCGGATGCTGGGAGGGACGAGGGGACGAGGGAGTGGGGGATGGTGGGGAGGACGAGGGGACGAGGGAGTGAGGGATGGTGGGGAGGACGAGGGGACGAGGGAGTGGGGGATGGTGGGGAGGACGAGGGGACGAGGTAGTGAGGGATGGTGGGGAGGACGAGGGGACGAGGGAGTGGGGGATGGTGGGGAGGACGAGGGGACGAAGGAGTGGGGGATGGTGGGGAGGACGAGGGGACGAGGGAGTGGGGGATGGTGGGGAGGACGAGGGGACGAGGGAGTGGGGGATGGTGGGGAGGACGAGGGGACGAGGGAGTGGGGGATGGTGGGGAGGACGAGGGGACGAGGGAGTGAGGGATGGTGGGGAGGACGAGGGAGTGGGGGATGGTGGGGAGGACGAGGGGACGAGGGAGTGAGGGATGGTGGGGAGGACGAGGGGACGAGGGAGTGGGGGATGGTGGGGAGGACGAGGGGACGAGGGAGTGAGGGATGGTGGGGGAGGACGAGGGGACGAGGGAGTGAGGGATGGTGGGGGAGGACGAGGGGACGAGGGAGTGGGGGATGGTGGGGAGGACGAGGGGACGAGGGAGTGGGGGATGGTGGGGAGGACGAGGGGACGAGGGAGTGAGGGATGGTGGGGAGGACGAGGGGACGAGGGAGTGGGGGATGGTGGGGAGGACGAGGGGACGAGGGAGTGAGGGATGGTGGGGAGGACGAGGGGACGAGGGAGTGGGGGATGGTGGGGAGGACGAGGGGACGAGGGAGTGAGGGATGGTGGGGAGGACGAGGGGACGAGGGAGTGGGGGATGGTGGGGAGGACGAGGGGACGAGGGAGTGAGGGATGGTGGGGAGGACGAGGGGACGAGGGAGTGGGGGATGGTGGGGAGGACGAGGGGACGAGGGAGTGGCGGATGGTGGGAGGGACGAGGGGACGAGGGAGTGGGGGATGGTAGGGAGGACGAGGGAGTGGGGGATGGTGGGGAGGACGAGGGGACGAGGGAGTGGCGGATGGTGGGAGGGACGAGGGGACGAGGGAGTGGGGGATGGTGGGGAGGACGAGGGGACGAGGGAGTGAGGGATGGTGGGGAGGACAAGGGGACGAGGGAGTGGGGGATGGTTGGGAGGACGAGGGGACGAGGGAGTGGGGGATGGTGGGGAGGACGAGGGGACGAGGGAGTGGGGGATGGTGGGGAGGACGAGGGGAGTGAGGGATGGTGGGGAGGACGAGGGGACGAGGGAGTGGGGGATGGTGGGGAGGACGAGGGGAGTGAGGGATGGTGGGGAGGACGAGGGGACGAGGGAGTGGGGGATGGTGGGGAGGACGAGGGGAGTGAGGGATGGTGGGGAGGACGAGGGGACGAGGGAGTGGGGGATGGGATGTGATAAACTAATAAGAACACAAAGAGGACATGTATAGGACTCGTGTGACGAAGATGTTCAGCCACAAACAACCTTAGATGATGTACTTGAGTCGTTAACAATTACGCTTGAGAAACAGAAAATCCAGCAACTAATATTATCATCCTAGAAGACTTAAACCTCCCAAATTTAAAGTGGAAAATTTTATATGATATATTAGAAAGGTCAGTAGGTGGCCTGGATTTACAGTCATGTGCAGGGATGCTCTCTCAAGATAGGCGTTTGAGGAGCTTTCAACATACGTGTATGGGGGCGCTCGCGCACTTTAAAGCACGCATATGGGGCGCTCGCGCACTTTAAAGCACGCATATGGGACGCTCTCGCGCTTTAAAGCACGCATATGGGGCGCTCGCGCACTTTAAAGCACGCATATGGGACGCTCTCGCGCTTTAAAGCACGCATATGGGGCGCTCTGTCGCTTTATTGCACGCATATGGGACGCTCTCTCGCTTTAAAGCACGCATATGGGGCGCTCTCGCGCTTTAAAGCACGCATATGGGACGCGCTCTCGCGCTTTAAAGCACGCATATGGGGCGCTCGCGCACTTTAAAGCACGCATATGGAACGCTCTCTCGCTTTAAAGCACACATATGGGACGCTCTCTCGCTTTAAAGCACGCATATGGGGCGCTCTGTCGCTTTATTGCACGCATATGGGACGCTCTCTCGCTTTAAAGCACGCATATGGGGCGCTCTGTCGCTTTATTGCACGCATATGGGACGCTCTCTCGCTTTAAAGCACGCATATGGGGCGCTCTCTCGCTTTATTGCACGCATATGGGACGCTCTCACACTTTAAAGCACGCATATGGGACGCTCTCACACTTTAAAGCACGCATATGGGACGCTCTCACACTTTAAAGCACGCATATGGGACGCTCTCACACTTTAAAGCACGCATATGGGACGCTCTCACACTTTAAAGCACGCATATGGGACGCTCTCACACTTTAAAGCACGCATATGGGACGCTCTCACACTTTAAAGCACGCATATGGGACGCTCTCACACTTTAAAGCACGCATATGGGACGCTCTCACACTTTAAAGTACGCATATGGGACGCTCTCACACTTTAAAGTACGCATATGGGGCGCTCTCTCGCTTTAAAGCACGCATATGGGACGCGCTCTCGCTTTAAAGCACGCATATGGGACGCTCTCTCGCTTTAAAGCACGCATATGGGACGCTCTCTCGCTTTAAAGCACGCATATGGGACGCTCTCTCGCTTTAAAGCACGCATATGGGACGCTCTCTCGCTTTAAAGCACGCATATGGGGCGCGCTCTCGCTTTAAAGCACACATATGGGGCTCTCTCGCACTTGAAATCACACATATGGGGCTCTCTCACACTTTAAAGCACACATATGGGGCGCTCTCACACTTGAAAGCACGCATATGGGGCGCTCTCGCGCTTTAAAGCACGCATATGGGGGCGCACAGCTGTGGTAGACCGCCATTGTTATTTAATGCTGTTGAGGGCTGTTGAATGGGATCGAACTCGCGTTCCTCGACTACACAAACATGTGTTTTTGTGTTTTTTCCTCCCTGGATCTCGTGCGCGGGGCTCGAGCCTCTGCCTGGCCCGCTGAGTGGTACTCCAGTGTTACTCAGGCGGGTTCATGAGTGTTTGTGACTCGTGTGGCGCCCTGAGTAAGATTATGCCCCGTCATAGTGCTGATGCTTTATGCTGGCACTAATAGTTCAATTGTTCTAAAATTGTTTCTTTGCGTGTTTGGGAACTATGAGTCGTGGTGTTTTTTTACGATGTGTAGTGGGTGTAGGGGAGCCTGGGGAGGGGGTGTAGGGGAGCCTGGGGAGGGGGTGTAGGGGAGCCTGGGGAGGGGGTGTAGGGGAGCCTGGGGAGGGGGGGGAGGGGGTGTAGGGGAGCCTGGGGAGGTTGGAGGGGGTGTAGGGGAGCCTGGGGAGGGGGTGTAGGGGAGCCTGGGGAGGTTGGAGGGGGTGTAGGGGAGCCTGGGGAGGGGGTAGGGGGTGTAGGGGAGCCTGGGGAGGGGGTGTAGGGGAGCCTGGGTAGGGGGTGTAGGGGAGCCTGGGGAGGGGGTGTAGGGGAGCCTGGGTAGGGGGTGTAGGGGAGCCTGGGGAGGGGGTAGGGGGTATAGGGGAGCCTGGGGAGGGGTGTAGGGGAGCCTGGGTAGGGGGTGTAGGGGAGCCTGGGGAGGGGGTAGGGGGTATAGGGGAGCCTGGGGAGGGGGGAGGGGTGTAGGGGAGCAAGGGGAGGGGGTAGGGGGTGTAGGGGAGCCTGGGGAGGGGATAGGGGGTGTAGGGGAGCCTGGGGAGGGAGTAGGGGGTGTAGGGGAGCCTGGGGAGGGGATAGGGGGTGTAGGGGAGCCTGGGGAGGGAGTAGGGGGTGTAGGGGAGCCTGGGGAGGGGGTAGGGGGTGTAGGAGAGCCTGGGGAGGGGGTAGGGGAGCCTGGGGAGGGTGTAGGGGAGCCTGGGGAGGGTGTAGGGGAGCCTGGGGAGGGGGGTGTAGGGGAGCCTGGGGAGGGGGGAGGGGGGTGTAGGGGAGCCTGGGGAGGGGGTGTAGGGGAACCTGGGGAGGGGGGGAGGGGGTGTAGGGGAGCCTGGGGAGGGAGGTAGGGGGTGTAGGGGAGCCTGGGGAGGGGGTAGGGGGTGTAGGGGAGCCGGGGGAGGGGGTAGGGGGTGTAGGGGAGCTGGGGTAGGGGGTGTAGGGGAGCCTGGGGAGGGAGGTAGGGGGTGTAGGGGAGCCTGGGGAGGGGGTAGGGGGTGTAGGGGAGCCTGGGGGAGGGGGTAGGGGGTGTAGGGGAGCCGGGGGAGGGGGTAGGGGGTGTAGGGGAGCCGGGGGAGGGGGTGTAGGGGAGCCTGGGGAGGGAGGTAGGGGGTGTAGGGGAGCCTGGGGAGGGGGTAGGGGGTGTTGGGGAACCTTGGGGAGGGAGGTAGGGGGTGTAGGGGAGCCTGGGGAGGGAGGTAGGGGGTGTAGGGGAGCCTGGGGAGGGAGGTAGGGGGTGTAGGGGAGCCGGGGGAGGGGGTAGGGGGTGTAGGGGAGCCTGGGGAGGGTGTAGGGGAGCCTAGGGAGGGGGTAGGGGTGTAGGGGAGCCTGGGGAGGGGGGTAGGGGGTGTAGGGGAGCCTGGGGAGGGGGTAGGGGGTGTAGGGGAGCCTGGGGAGGGGGTAGGGGGTGTAGGGGAGCCGGGGAAAGGGGTAGGGGAGCCTGAGGAGGGGGTGTAGGGGAGCCTGGGGAGGGGGTGTAGGGGAGCCTGGGGAGGGGGTAGGGGGTGTAGGGGAGCCTGGGGAGGGGGTAGGGGGTGTAGGGGAGCCTGGGGAGGGGGTAGGGGGTGTAGGGGAACCGGGAAAGGGGGTAGGGGGTGTAGGGGAGCCTGGGGAGGGGGTAGGGGGTATAGGGGAGCCTGGGGAGGGGGGAAGGGGTGTAGGGGAGCAAGGGGAGGGGGTAGGGGGTGTAGGGGAGCAAGGGGAGGGGGTAGGGGGTGTAGGGGAGCCTGGGGAGGGGGTAGGGGGTGTAGGGGAGCCTGGGGAGGGGGTAGGGGGTGTAGGGGAGCCTGGGGAGGGGTGTAGGGGGTGTAGGAGAGCCTGGGGAGGGGTGTAGGGGGTGTAGGAGAGCCTGGGGAGGGGTGTAGGGGGTGTAGGAGAGCCTGGGGAGGGGTGTAGGGGGTGTAGGAGAGCCTGGGGAGGGGTGTAGGGGGTGTAGGAGAGCCTGGGGAGGGGTGTAGGGGGTGTAGGAGAGCCTGGGGAGGGGTGTAGGGGGTGTAGGAGAGCCTGGGGAGGGGTGTAGGGGGTGTAGGAGAGCCTGGGGAGGGGGTAGGGGGTGTAGGGGAGCCTGGGGAGGGTGTAGGGGAGCCTGGGGAGGGGGGATGGGGTGTAGGGGAGCCTGGGGAGGGGGGAGGGGGTGTAGGGGAGCCTGGGGAGGGGGTAGGGGGTGTAGGAGAGCCTGGGGAGGGGGTAGGGGGTGTAGGAGAGCCTGGGGAGGGGGTTGGGGGTGTAGGGGAGCCGGGGGACGGGGTAGGGGGTGTAGGGGAGCCTGGGGAGGGGGTAGGGGGTGTAGGAGAGCCTGGGGAGGGGGTAGGGGGTGTAGGAGAGCCTGGGGAGGGGGTAGGGGGTGTAGGGGAGCCTGGGGAGGGGGTAGGGGAGCCTGGGGAGGGGGGAGGGGGTGTAGGGGAGCCTGGGGAGGGGGTGTAGGGGGTGTAGGAGAGCCTGGGGAGGGGGGAGGGGGTGTAGGGGAGCCTGGGGAGGGAGGTAGGAGGTGTAGGGGAGCCTGGGGAGGGGGTAGGGGTGTAGGGGGGCCTGGGGAGGGGGTAGGGGTGTAGGGGGGCCTGGGGAGGGGGTGTAGGGGAGCCTGGGGAGGGGGTAGGGGGTGTAGGGGAGGGGTAGGGGGTGTAGGGGAGCCTGAGGAGGGGGTAGGTGATGAAGGGGAGCCTGAGGAGGGGGGGCGGGGGGGGCAATAAAGGGGGTCGATACGCCATCTGGTGGCACCTTGTGTGCTGGGCGTGGTCTTGGCCGAGGCTGATGCTGGCACTTGGTTCATAATGTGGCACTTAAGGTGTGACGCTGGCCAGATGTGACGCTGGCCAGATGTGACGGGGGACAGATGTGACGCTGGCCAGATGTGACGGGGGACAGATGTGACGCTGGCCAGATGTGACGGGGGACAGATGTGACGCTGGCCAGATGTGACGGGGGACAGATGTGACGGGGGACAGATGTGACGCTGGCCAGATGTGACGGGGGACAGATGTGACCTGGGACAGATGTGACGCTGGCCAGATGTGACGGGGGCCAGATGTGACGCTAGCCAGATGTGACGGGGGACAGATGTGACGCTGGCCAGATGTGACGGGGACAGATGTGACGCTGGCCAGATGTGACGGGGACAGATGTGACGCTGGCCAGGTGTGACGGGGGACAGATGTGACGCTGGCCAGATGTGACGGGGGACAGATGTGACGCTGGCCAGATGTGACGGGGGACAGATGTGACGCTGGCCAGATGTGACGGGGGACAGATGTGACGCTGGCCAGATGTGACGGGGGACAGATGTGACGCTGGCCAGATATGACGGGGGACAGATGTGACGCTGGCCAGATGTGACGGGGGACAGGTGTGACGGGGACAGATGTGACGCTGGCCAGGTGTGACGGGGGACAGATGTGACGCTGGCCAGATGTGACGGGGGACAGATGTGACCTGGGACAGATGTGACGCTGGCCAGATGTGACGGGGGACAGATGTGACGCTGGCCAGATGTGACGCTGGCCAGATGTGACGGGGGACAGATGTGACGCTGGCCAGATGTGACGCTGGCCAGATGTG
>NC_091195.1:20820588-20868088 GCF_040958095.1 Procambarus clarkii
AATGTATCGATGGTGTTGATCGCACAATGGGTCCACCTGTTGCCATTGGAGGCTCTTCTGTCCAGAGTTAGTGCTCCAGTGATTATATCTTTAAGTGAACTGATTCTAGGTCTAGTCAATATCTTGGTCAGCATGCACGCAGCAATCCCTTTTACCCTTATTTCAATCGACGGTAGCTTTGTTTCTAGTCTTAGGTTCAGTATTTTAGTCCATCTGGGAGCCCCTGTTATGACTCGCAATGCATCATTTTGAAGAACCTCAACGTTTGCCCACTGACCAGGAGAAAGAGTGAGTAAGGCAGGCGCTGCATAATCAACCAGGGAACGAACGGCGTGTGTGTAAAACATTCTTAACACTTTGTGCCCCGCTCCTAGACGGGGCCCTGTGATTGCTCTCGTTATATTTATTCGTGATTTTGCTTTCTCCTTTAGATATTGAATTTGCTTATTGAATGTCATTTTAAAATCAATCCACACTCCGAGATATCGATAATGTGTAACCCACTGAAGGTCAATGTCTTGAATGCGGAGGTGCCTGTCTGGAGTGTTGCCACCTAGTCTCATCGCCTTAGACTTCTGGAGGAACAGCTGATTCATATCAACAAATCCACGTGAGGAACAGCTGATTCATATCAACAAGTCCACGTGAGGAACAGCTGATTCATATTAACAAGTCCACGTGAGGAACAGCTGATTCATATTAACAAGTCCACGTGAGGAACAGCTGATTCATATCAACAAGTCCACGTGATGAACAGCTGATTCATATCAACAAGTCCACGTGATGAACAGCTGATTCATATCAACAAGTCCACGTGAGGAACAGCTGATTCATATCAACAAGTCCACGTGAGGAACAGCTGATTCATATCAACAAGTCCACGTGAGGAACAGCTGATTCATATCAACAAGTCCACGTGAGGAACAGCTGATTCATATCAACAAGTCCACGTGAGGAACAGCTGATTCATATCAACAAGTCCACGTGAGGAACAGCTGATTCATATCAACAAGTCCACGTGAGGAACAGCTGATTCATATCAACAAGTCCACGTGAGGAACAGCTGATTCATATCAACAAGTCCACGTGAGGAACAGCTGATTCATATCAACAAGTCCACGTGAGGAACAGCTGATTCATATCAACAAGTCCACGTGAGGAACAGCTGATTCATATCAACAAGTCCACGTGAGGAACAGCTGATTCATATCAACAAATCCACGTGAGGAACAGCTGATTCATATCAACAAATCCACGTGTTAACTTGTGCTAGCCTGATTCATGTCCCTTCAGTGTGGGAGCATTTAACCCCCCCTCCCCCCATCTCCTGACGTGTAGGTTTGGGATGGGGAGGGTGATGGGAGCTGAGGAGCGTGTGCTGGCCCCATCACCACCCCATTACCGGCCACGCTCCCATTCTTGCCTCCTCTGCCTCTCCCTACCCACGGCTTTATAGAGGCTTTTCTTACGCGGTGGCTTTTCTTACTTTCCAAAAGTGTGTGTGTACTTATCTAACAGGTGTGTACTTACCTAGTTGTACTCACCTAGTTGTGCTTGTCGGGGTTGAGCTCTGGCTCTTTGGTCCCGCCTCTCAACCGTCAATCAACAGGTGTACAGGTTCCTGAGCCTATTGGGCTCTATCATATCTACATTTGAAACTGTGTATGGAGTCAGCCTCCACCACATCACTGCCTAATGCATTCCATCCGTTAACTACTCTGACACTGAAAAAGTTCTTTCTAACGTCTCTGTGGCTCATCTGGGTACTCGGTTTCCACCTGTGTTCGTGACAGGAACAGGAACGTGACAGGTGACAGGAGACCAAAGGGACAGTACACAATGAAGGGGAACAGCCTACCTGTAACGATTCGAGAAAGAGACCTGGGAGTGGATGTGACACCTAATCTAACTCCTGAGGCACATATAAATAGGATAACGACAGCAGCGTACTCTACACTGGCGAAAATTAGAACTTCATTCAGAAACCTAAATGAGGAAGCTTTTAGGGCGCTTTACACTGCCTACGTGAGACCCGTCTTAGAGTATGCCGCGCCATCATGGAGCCCCCACCTGAAGAAACACATAAAGAAACTGGAGAAGGTTCAGAGGTTTGCGACGAGGCTTGTCCCAGAGCTACGAGGGATGGGATATGAAGAGCGGCTGAAGGAACTGAACCTTACGACACTAGAGAAAAGAAGGGAGAGAGGAGATATGATAGGGACATATAAAATACTCAGGGGAATTGACAAAGTAGAAATAGATGAAATGTTCACACGTAATAATAACAGAACGAGGGGACATGGGTGGAAACTGGAAACTCAGATGAGTCACAGAGATGTTAGGAAGTTTTCTTTTAGCGTGAGAGTAGTAGAAAAATGGAATGCACTTGGGGAACAGGTTGTGGAAGCAAATACTATTCATACTTTTAAAACCAGGTATGATAGGGAAATGGGACAGGAGTCATTGCTGTAAACAACCGATAGCTAGAAAGGCGGGATCCAAGAGTCAATGCTCGATCCTGCAAGCACATATAGGTGAGTACATATAGGTGAGTACACACACACACACACACACACACACACACACACACACACACACACACACACACACACACACACACACACACACACACACACACACACACACAGGTACGCGGCTTGTGTCAAAGACAGGTGTCAGAGCTGAGAGGTGTGATCTACGAGGAAAGGCTACGGGAGCTGAACCTCACGCCCCTGGGAGACAGGAACGTGTCTTCTAGGGACCCCCCCCCCTCCTCTACTCCCAGCAACCCCCCCCCCCCTCCTCTACTCCCAGCAACCCCCCCCCCCCCTGCCCCTGACAACAAGCGGGCCATTCATCAACATATTCATCACAGCGCACCATTCATCACCACCACCCACAACAACATGGCCAACAACCATTAATCTCTTTCTCCACCACCACACACCCTCCTTCCCACGCCCACACACCCACACACCCACGCCCACACACCCACACACCCACGCCCACACACCCACGCCCACACACCCACGCCCATGACCTGACACTCACCATCTTGGAGAAACAGCCAAACATTACAGGTCGGGCTGGCCGCGTCAACTGTGTTCAGGTTACAGCACAGTAGGCCTATCATCTAGGCCTATCACTGCCCCCATGACAGAAGAACTGTTCGCCCAACAATCTATGATAGATGACCCACACACAAATGGGCAGAGTTTCTTTCACCCTGATGCTTGTGTTCACCTGGCAGTAAATAGGTACCTGGGAGTTAGACAGCTGCTACCGGCTGTTTCCTGTGTGTGTGTGTGTATTCACCTAATTGTGCTTGCGGGGGTTGAGCTCTGGCTCTTTGGTCCCGCCTCTCAACTGTCAATCAACAGGTGTACAGGTTCCTGAGCCTATTGGGCTCTATCATATCTACACTTGAAACTGTGTAGCCCAGTGTATGTGTGTGTGTGTGTGTGTGTGTGTGTGTGTGTGGAAAAACTAGTTGATTGACAGTTGAGAGGCGGGCCCAAAGTCCACTCGCCATAGTGACAGTATTGGGCAGCGCCACTCATCCTGTGAGTGGACACACCACCATAGTGACAGTATTGGGCAGCGCCACCCATCCTGTGAGTGGACACACCACCATAGTGACAGTATTGGGCAGCGCCACCCATCCTGTGAGTGGACACACCGCCATAGTGACAGTATTGGGCAGCGCCACTCATCCTGTGAGTGGACACACCGCCATTGTGACAGTATTGGGCAGCGCCACTCATCCTGTGAGTGGACACACCGCCATAGTGACAGTATTGGGCAGCGCCACTCATCCTGTGAGTGGACACACCACCATAGTGACAGTATTGGGCAGCGCCACTCATCCTGTGAGTGGACACACCGCCATAGTGACAGTATTGGGCAGCGCCACTCATCCTGTGAGTGGACACACCACCATAGTGACAGTATTGGGCAGCGCCACCCATCCTGTGAGTGGACACACCGCCATAGTGACAGTATTGGGCAGCGCCACTCATCCTGTGAGTGGACACACCACCATAGTGACAGTATTGGGCAGCGCCACTCATCCTGTGAGTGGACACACCGCCATAGTGACAGTATTGGGCAGCGCCACTCATCCTGTGAGTGGACACACCACCATAGTGACAGTATTGGGCAGCGCCACTCATCCTGTGAGTGGACACACCGCCATAGTGACAGTATTGGGCAGCGTCACTTATCCTGTGAGTGGACACACCGCCATAGTGACAGTATTGGGCAGCGCCACTCATCCTGTGAGTGGACACACCGCCATAGTGACAGTATTGGGCAGCGTCACTTATCCTGTGAGTGGACACACCGCCATAGTGACATTATTGGGCAGCGCCACTCATCCTGTGAGTGGACACACCGCCATAGTGACAGTATTGGGCAGCGCCACTTATCCTGTGAGTGGACACACCGCCATAGTGACAGTATTGGGCAGCGTCACCCATCCTGTGAGTGGACACACCACCATAGTGACAGTATTGGGCAGCGTCACTCATCCTGTGAGTGGACACACCGCCATAGTGACAGTATTGGGCAGCGTCACTCATCCTGTGAGTGGACACACCGCCATAGTGACAGTATTGGGCAGCGTCACTCATCCTGTGAGTGGACATAGAACTAACTTCCTCACATAGGCCTACGTAGGCCTTCAGAGTATATAAGAATGATGAGCACTGGCAGCATGGAGGCTCGAACCCGGATCACGGCGTTGGGTGTGCGAGTTGTACCTCTGGGAGCAACTGACAGCAGTCGTTTGTTAGGAAGTCTGAGGGGCGGCCTTATCTTATCTCTGTCAGGGGGGAGAGAGAGAGAGAGAGAGAGAGAGAGAGAGAGAGAGAGAGAGAGAGAGAGAGAGAGAGAGACAGACACAGAGTAACCAAGTTATCATGCCTTCCGGCTGAGTGGACAGCGTTCGGAATTCGTAGTCCTACGGTTCTGGGTTCGATCCCCGGCGGAGGCATAAACAAATGGGCCGAATTTGTCACCCTGATGCCCTTGTTCACCTAGCAGTAAATAGGTACCTGGGAGTTAGACAGCTGCTACGGGCTGCTGCTTCCAGGGGGTGTGTAACAAAATGAAGGCCTGGTCGAGGACTGGGCCGCGGGGACGCTAAGCCCCGAAATCATCTCAAGATAACCTCAAGATAACACCAGAGACATTAATCTCTGATTAATCGTCTCATTTCTCAGAAAATCTTATTTAATATTCGAGTGAGTGTAACTGCTTCGTGAATCTGGCCCCCAGGTTCGTAAGTGCTTGCGTAACTGCTTCGTGAATCTGGCCCCGAGGTTCGTAAGTGCTTGCGTAACTGCTTCGTGAATCTGGCCCCGAGGTTCGTAAGTGCTTGCGTAACTGCTTCGTGAATCTAGCCCCAGGTTCGTAAGTGCTTGCGTAACTGCTTCGTGAATCTGGCCCCAGGTTCGTAAGTGCTTGCGTAACTGCTTCGTGAATCTGGCCCCGAGGTTCGTAAGTGCTTGCGTAACTGCTTCGTGAATCTGGCCCCGAGGTTCGTAAGTGCTTGCGTAACTGCTTCGTGAATCTGGCCCCGAGGTTCGTAAGTGCTTGCGTAACTGCTTCGTGAATCTGTCCCCCAGGTTCGTAAGTGCTTGCATAACTGCTTCGTGAATCTGTCCCCCAGGTTCGCAAGTGCTTGCGTAACTGCTTCGTGAATCTGGCCCCGAGGTTCGTAAGGGCTTGCATAACTGCTTCGTGAATCTGGCCCCCAGGTTCGTAAGTGCTTGCATAACTGCTTCGTGAATCTGGCCCCGAGGTTCGTAAGGGCTTGCATAACTGCTTCGTGAATCTGTCCCCCAGGTTCGCAAGTGCTTGCGTAACTGCTTCGTGAATCTGGCCCCGAGGTTCGTAAGGGCTTGCATAACTGCTTCGTGAATCTGGCCCCGAGGTTCGTAAGGGCTTGCATAACTGCTTCGTGAATCTGGCCCCGAGGTTCGTAAGTGCTTGCATAACTGCTTCGTGAATCTGGCCCGTGAGACCTCAACTGTTGACTGTTGAGAAGACGCAACATTCAGCTATAGACATCCATATATATATTTTTGAAATCCCCCTGAAGATCCTTCCAAACACTCCCGGCACCCCGGCAAAAGAGCAGCTTAGCTACCACACACACACCGTGTCAGCAAGGCGGACAGCTCGACCGCACTAATAACTCTCACACACAACAGAGATCACACTAACGGGATGCATCAAATGAACAAATCCACAAGGGCCGTGACGAGGATTCGAACCTGCGTCCGGAAGCATCCCAGACGCTGCCTTAATCGACTGAGATACGACAGGGTTAAAAGGGTTGAAACCGAAGTTCTACTGAACTTTTAACCCTGTCGTAGCTCAGTCGATTAAGGCAGCGTCTGGGATGCTCCCGGACGCAGGTTCGAATCCTCGTCACGGCCCTTGTGGATTTGTTCATTTAATAACTCACACCAGGGAGCCGGTCGGCCGAGCGCACAGCACGCTGGACTTGTGATCCTGTGGTCCTGGGTTCGATCCCAGGCGCCGGCGAGAAACATTGGGCAAAGTTTCTTTCACCCTATGCCCCTGTTACCTAGCAGTAAAATAGGTACCTGGGTGCTAGTCAGCTGTCACGGGCTGCTTCCTGGGGGTGGAGGCCTGGTCGAGGACCGGGCCGCGGGGACACTAAAGCCCCGAAATCATCTCAAGATAACCTCAAGATGGTACCCATTAGGGAGGTACATATGTGAGGGGAGATACATATGGCAGTGTGGGACACTGAGATCTTGAACACGCTACAAGCACCAACAGCCTGTTGGACCAAGTTATCACAAGTCGAGCCTGGCCTCAGGCTCGCTTCAAGGTGCGTTTCTGGTGAGGTAAAACCACTCAGAATTTGACGTAGTCAACTCGTGAGAAAGTGGGAGGGGGGGGGGGGTGTGGAAGGGGGTGGAAAAGGCATGTGGCCAGCACAGAGGGCCTCTCTCCACTCCCCCTTCCATCTAATTTGTGGGCCAATCACCACCTTGAAGACGGTTTTGATGGGAAAGTCCCCAGCTGGTAATGTGGAAGGGGGGATAGGCAGCGCCTTGGTGATGGGGGAGGTGATGTGTGGGAGAGAGGGAGGGAGGGAGAGAGAGCAACAATATTTAGACAGGAAGAGAGACAGGTCAAGGAGACTGTCATTAACCGGGTGGAGACCCTAACACAACATTACAAACACAGACTGTCAGCCTTATTAACGGTAGTGAGAGAGAGAGAGAGAGAGAGAGAGAGAGAGAGAGAGAGAGAGAGTGAGAGAGAGAGAGAGAGAGAGAGAGAGAGAGAGAGAGAGAGAGAGAGAGAGAGAGTGAGAGAGAGAGAGAGAGTGAGAGAGTGAGAGAGTGAGAGAGAGAGAGAGAGTGAGAGAGAGAGTGAGAGAGAGAGAGAGAGAGAGAGAGGGAGAGAGAGAGAGAGAGAGAGAGAGAGAGAGAGAGAGAGAGAGAGAGAGAGAGAGAGAGGGAGAGAGAGAGAGAGGGGGGGGGAGGGAGTGAGGGAAACTCCTAAGGTATACACACTGTAAATATTACAATCATGAGAGAGAGAGAGAGAGAGAGAGAGAGAGAGAGAGAGAGAGGGAGAGAGAGGGGGGGGGAGGGAGTGAGGGAAACTCCTAAGGTATACACACTGTAAATATTACAATCATGACCTTTTAAATGTTTCACAATACATAAAAAATCATTTTGTGATCTATCTTGAGATGATTTCGGGGCTTATCGTCCTCGCGGCCCGGTCCCCGACTAGGCCTGGTTGCTGGACTGATCAACCAGGCTGTTGGTTGCGGCTGCTCGCAGCCTGACGTATGAGTCACAGCCTGGTTGATCAGGTATCCTTTGGTGGTGTTTATCAAGTTCTCTCTTGAACACTGTGAGGGGTCGGCCAGTTATGTCCCTTATGTGTAGTGGAAGCGTGTTGAACAGTCTCGGGCCTCTGATGTTGATAGTTCTCTCTTGAACACTGTGAGGGGTCGGCCAGTTATGTCCCTTATGTGTAGTGGAAGCGTGTTGAACAGTCTCGGGCCTCTGATGTTGATAGTTCTCTCTTGAACACTGTGAGGGGTCGGCCAGTTATGTCCCTTATGTGTAGTGGAAGCGTGTTGAACAGTCTCGGGCCTCTGATGTTGATAGTTCTCTCTTGAACACTGTGAGGGGTCGGCCAGTTATGTCCCTTATGTGTAGTGGAAGCGTGTTGAACAGTCTCGGGCCTCTGATGTTGATAGTTCTCTCTTGAACACTGTGAGGGGTCGGCCAGTTATGTCCCTTATGTGTAGTGGAAGCGTGTTGAACAGTCTCGGGCCTCTGATGTTGATAGTTCTCTCTTGAACACTGTGAGGGGTCGGCCAGTTATGTCCCTTATGTGTAGTGGAAGCGTGTTGAACAGTCTCGGGCCTCTGATGTTGATAGTTCTCTCTTGAACACTGTGAGGGGTCGGCCAGTTATGTCCCTTATGTGTAGTGGAAGCGTGTTGAACAGTCTCGGGCCTCTGATGTTGATAGTTCTCTCTTGAACACTGTGAGGGGTCGGCCAGTTATGTCCCTTATGTGTAGTGGAAGCGTGTTGAACAGTCTCGGGCCTCTGATGTTGATAGTTCTCTCTTGAACACTGTGAGGGGTCGGCCAGTTATGTCCCTTATGTGTAGTGGAAGCGTGTTGAACAGTCTCGGGCCTCTGATGTTGATAGTTCTCTCTTGAACACTGTGAGGGGTCGGCCAGTTATGTCCCTTATGTGTAGTGGAAGCGTGTTGAACAGTCTCGGGCCTCTGATGTTGATAGTTCTCTCTTGAACACTGTGAGGGGTCGGCCAGTTATGTCCCTTATGTGTAGTGGAAGCGTGTTGAACAGTCTCGGGCCTCTGATGTTGATAGTTCTCTCTTGAACACTGTGAGGGGTCGGCCAGTTATGCCCCTTATGTGTAGTGGAAGCGTGTTGAACAGTCTCGGGCCTCTGATGTTGATAGTTCTCTCTTGAACACTGTGAGGGGTCGGCCAGTTATGGCCCTTATGTGTAGTGGAAGCGTGTTGAACAGTCTCGGGCCTCTGATGTTGATAGTTCTCTCTTGAACACTGTGAGGGGTCGGCCAGTTATGTCCCTTATGTGTAGTGGAAGCGTGTTGAACAGTCTCGGGCCTCTGATGTTGATAGTTCTCTCTTGAACACTGTGAGGGGTCGGCCAGTTATGTCCCTTATGTGTAGTGGAAGCGTGTTGAACAGTCTCGGGCCTCTGATGTTGATAGTTCTCTCTTGAACACTGTGAGGGGTCGGCCAGTTATGCCCCTTATGTGTAGTGGAAGCGTGTTGAACAGTCTCGGGCCTCTGATGTTGATAGTTCTCTCTTGAACACTGTGAGGGGTCGGCCAGTTATGGCCCTTATGTGTAGTGGAAGCGTGTTGAACAGTCTCGGGCCTCTGATGTTGATAGTTCTCTCTTGAACACTGTGAGGGGTCGGCCAGTTATGTCCCTTATGTGTAGTGGAAGCGTGTTGAACAGTCTCGGGCCTCTGATGTTGATAGTTCTCTCTTGAACACTGTGAGGGGTCGGCCAGTTATGTCCCTTATGTGTAGTGGAAGCGTGTTGAACAGTCTCGGGCCTCTGATGTTGATAGTTCTCTCTTGAACACTGTGAGGGGTCGGCCAGTTATGTCCCTTATGTGTAGTGGAAGCGTGTTGAACAGTCTCGGGCCTCTGATGTTGATAGTTCTCTCTTGAACACTGTGAGGGGTCGGCCAGTTATGTCCCTTATGTGTAGTGGAAGCGTGTTGAACAGTCTCGGGCCTCTGATGTTGATAGTTCTCTCTTGAACACTGTGAGGGGTCGGCCAGTTATGTCCCTTATGTGTAGTGGAAGCGTGTTGAACAGTCTCGGGCCTCTGATGTTGATAGTTCTCTCTTGAACACTGTGAGGGGTCGGCCAGTTATGTCCCTTATGTGTAGTGGAAGCGTGTTGAACAGTCTCGGGCCTCTGATGTTGATAGTTCTCTCTTGAACACTGTGAGGGGTCGGCCAGTTATGTCCCTTATGTGTAGTGGAAGCGTGTTGAACAGTCTCGGGCCTCTGATGTTGATAGTTCTCTCTTGAACACTGTGAGGGGTCGGCCAGTTATGTCCCTTATGTGTAGTGGAAGCGTGTTGAACAGTCTCGGGCCTCTGATGTTGATAGTTCTCTCTTGAACACTGTGAGGGGTCGGCCAGTTATGTCCCTTATGTGTAGTGGAAGCGTGTTGAACAGTCTCGGGCCTCTGATGTTGATAGTTCTCTCTTGAACACTGTGAGGGGTCGGCCAGTTATGTCCCTTATGTGTAGTGGAAGCGTGTTGAACAGTCTCCCAGTTATGGCCCTTATGTGTAGTGGAAGCGTGTTGAACAGTCTCGGGCCTCTGATGTTGATAGTTCTCTCTTGAACACTGTGAGGGGTCGGCCAGTTATGTCCCTTATGTGTAGTGGAAGCGTGTTGAACAGTCTCGGGCCTCTGATGTTGATAGTTCTCTCTTGAACACTGTGAGGGGTCAGCCAGTTATGTCCCTTATGTGTAGTGGAAGCGTGTTGAACAGTCTCGGGCCTCTGATGTTGATAGTTCTCTCTTGAACACTGTGAGGGGTCGGCCAGTTATGTCCCTTATGTGTAGTGGAAGCGTGTTGAACAGTCTCGGACCTCTGATGTTGATAGCGTTCTCTCTCAGAGTACCTGTTGCACCTCTGCTTTTCAACGGGGGTATTCTGCACATCCTGCCATGCCTTCTGGTCTCATGTGGTGTTATTTCTGTGTGCAGGTTTGGGACCAGCCCCTCTACTATTTTCCACGTGTAAATTATTATGTATCTCTCCCGCCTGCGCTCAAGGGAGTACAGATTTAGGCTCTTTAGTCGGTCCCAGTAATTTAGATGTTTTACTGAGTGGATTCTAGCAGTAAAGGATCTCTGCACGCTCTCTAGGTCAGCAATTTCTCCAGCTTTGAAAGGGGCTGTCATTGTGCAGCAGTACTCCACTCAAGAGAGCACAAGCGTCTTGAAAAGTACCATCATCGGTATAGCATCTCTAGTGCGAAAAGTTCTTGTTATCTGATGTCCTAGAGGGGATGTATAGAGGTGTGAGGTAGGCCTACAAGAGAGGCTGTAGAGGAGTGGCTGAGGAGGGAGTGTTGGTAGTGGTAGAGGGTGTGGTAATGTGTATGGTGGTCACGTTGATGTGAGGTAACACCAGACCAAGATCTCTCTCCTCTCTCTCTCTGTCTCTCTCTCTCTCTCTCTCTCTCTCTCTCTCTCTCTCTCTCTCTCTCTCTCTCTCTCTCTCTCTCTCTCTCTCTCTCTCTCTCTCTCTCTCTCTCTCTGTCCCACCCTCCCTCCCTCCCTCCCTCCTTGAGATAGGGTAGGCAGTAGCCACGGAGGTGTTCCTTGAAGAATCGATGGTATGTGAATCATCACTATATTATCTTTTGGTACTTTCTTGGTACTGTTGGATAGGGTGGTGGCAGGTCGAAGTGGTTGGGGAGGTACTTTGGTAGTACTCTGTCGACGGAGACCCCTCTACAGCGGTCAAGGGTTGTATACATGTACACTTGCCCCCATTAAGGATGTAACCTTCAATCAAAGTACATAGGTATGACGTCGACCAAGCTGACGAGGCGTTTGACCGCTATAAGTATAAAATATAATGTTGTGTACTGTAACATCACTTGAGAATGAACCATAGAGGTTCGAAAGGTTGTGGGAGTTTATAATTAGTGTAATATATTCTTTAGTTATTCAATTCTTTTTCTTCACCTTGAAATCAACATTTGGTGAACTCTTCCAGCTGAACCCTGATGCAAGAGCATTAGTAAGGGGGATAGAAGCCCTAACTCATATATATATATATATATATATATATATATATATATATATATATATATATATATATATATATATATACATATATATATATATATATATATACATATATATACATATATACATATATATATATATATATATATGTATATATATATATGTATATATATATATGTATATATATGTATATATATATATATATATATATATATGTATATATATATATGTATATATATATATGTATATATATATATGTATATATATATATGTATATATATATATGTATATATATATATGTATATATATATATGTATATATATATATGTATATATATATATGTATATATATATATATGTATATATATATGTATATATATATATATATATGTATATATATATATGTATATATATATATATATGTATATATATATATATGTATATATATATATATGTATATATGTATATATATATATATGTATATTATATATATATATATATATATATATATATATATATATATATATATATATATATATATATATATATGACTGAAAACTCACACCCCAGAAGTGACTCGAACCCATACTCCCAGAAGCTGTTGCTACCAGTTGCGTTGCTCCTGGGAGTATGGGTTCGAGTCACTTCTGGGGTGTGAGTTTTCAGTCGCATATAGTCCTGGGGACCATTCAGGCTTGTTTGCATATATATATATATATATATATATATATATATATATATATATATATATATATATATATATATATATATATATTATTAAATATGACCGAAAAAGTAAGATTAATAATTCTAACACAAATTTTCTCTTTCTTACGTTTCTTTTCACTGTTGATGGTAATTCAAAGATCACTTCTCCAAAATTCATTTTTATTTCTAGTCTGACGCGACACTTGAGCGCGTTTCGTAAAACTTATTACATTTTCAAAAACTTTAGTTTACAAACACACAACTGAAACTGAATAAAGCTTACACATCTTCGAGTTTATATCTTCATTTGGGTGAGGTGGATGAGGTGAAAAACGAACTTTCAACAATGGGTATTAAATTCAAACACAAGACAGAACAATGTGTATTGAATGGAAGTAATTGTAGAAAGCCTATTGGTCCATATTTCTTGATGCTTCTATATTGGAGCGGAGTCTTGAAGTGGGTAGAATATAGTTGTGCATTAATTGGCTGTTGATTGCTGGTGTTGACTTCTTGATGTGTGGTGCCTCGCAGACGTCAAGCCGCCTGCTATCACTGTATCGATCGATGATTTCTGTGTTGTTTGCTAAGATTTCTCTGGTGATGGTTTGGTTGTGGGAAGAGATTATATATTCCTTAATGGAGCCCTGTTGCTTATGCATCGTTAAACGCCTGGAAAGAGATGTTGTTGTCTTGCCTATATACTGAGTTTTTTGAGGCTTACAGTCCCCAAGAGGGCATTTGAAGGCATAGACGACGTTGGTCTCTTTTAAAGCGTTCTGCTTTGTGTCTGGAGAGTTTCTCATGAGTAGGCTGGCTGTTTTTCTGGTTTTATAGTAAATCGTCAGTTGTATCATCTGATTTTTGTCTGTAGGGATAACGTTTCTACTGACAATATCTTTCAGGACCCTTTCCTGCGTTTTATGAGCTGTGGAAAAGAAGTTCCTGTAAAATAGTCTAATAGGGGGTATAGGTGTTGTGTTAGTTGTCTCTTCAGAGGTTGCATGGCGTTTCACTTTCCTTCTTATGATGTCTTCCACGAAACCATTGGAGAAGCCGTTGTTGACTAGGACCTGCCTTACCCTACAGAGTTCTTCGTCGACTTGCTTCCATTCTGAGCTGTGGCTGAGAGCACGGTCGACATATGCATTAACAACACTCCTCTTGTACCTGTCTGGGCAGTCGCTGTTGGCATTTAGGCACATTCCTATGTTCGTTTCCTTAGTGAAGACTGCAGTGTGGAAAACTCCGCTCCTTTCCATGACTGTTACATCTAGAAATATATATATATATATATATATATATATATATATATATATATATATATATATATATATATATATAATGTGTGTGTGTATTAGTATTCACACAGCAGAGGGTTAAGATATAGAGGGGTCGATATAGATATAATTATAGATATAGAGGTCATTAATTGTCCACTTAGCGGTAGACCCATCTGATGACTGTACTGCATAAATTATAGATAATCAAGTTAGATATAGATACCAGTCATAGATATTGCTGGACCCTTCTATGTTGTCCTGGTAATGAACATGACTTTATTCTCTGTGGTTGAATGACTTAAAATACTAATAATAATATCTTTTTAATGAACAAATCCACAAGGGCCGTGAAGAGGATTCGAACCTCCTCGTCAGGGCCCTTGTGGATTTGTTCATTTGATGCATCACGCTATTGTGATTTCTGTGTGTAATATCTTTCTATGTATTTCAGATACTTGAGGAAGAATGAAATTAGCGTGATAGAGCCTGGAGCCTTCGCCAACCTCTCCAACCTCCGCAAGCTGTGAGTATCACGTCTGGGGTTGTGGGGGAGAGAGTGAGTGTGTCTCGGAGAGGCTGCAGGATCCTAGTTAGGTACAACTTCTGGTTTCAACTCTTTTGACCATGTCGTAGCTCACTAGATCAAGGCAGCGTCTGGGATGATCTGCCATCAGAAAATGCACGTTACGTCTCAACATATGCAATATTATGGACAGGTGAAAAACCTTTATAGACAAACTCTCCCTATCAGACTTTATAACAGGGGGTCGCCATGGAAATCGCCTCCTCTTAAACAAGGGGCAATGGGGCTGACCCCGACCTGCTTATGACACGCCCTTATCCTCTCCCAGTCACCCTGCAGAGTTTAATGAGGCTTGCCCTAAGCATCTGGCCTATTCAGGACAAACATTCATTCTATTTTATACATAGATAATGTGCGTGTCTTACTGAATTGTTATTCAGTAGTTTAATGCAATAATTCCAGCGCCAATCTTCGAAAAAAATTCATCGTGTTCTACACTTGGGGAGGGAAGTTGAAAAATTAACTCTCCAAAGTTCATTTTTACTGGTTTATTGAGCCTGGCGCATGTCGCTACAGGACGCATTCTCTTGAAGCTCTCTACGACATCTACAGATGCACAGAGAAAGTAAATATGATGACCAAACCATACACCTGGGGCCAGATTCATGAAGCAGTTACGCAAGCACTTACGAACCTGGGGCCAGATTCACGAAACAGTTACGCAAGCACTTACGAACCTGGGGCCAGATTTACGAAACAGTTACGCAAGCACTTACTAACCTGGGACCAGATTTACGAAACAGTTACGCAAGCACTTACGAACCTGGGGCCAGATTCACGAAACAGTTACGCAAGCACTTACGAACCTGGGGCCAGATTCACGAAACAGTTACGCAAGCACTTACGAACCTGGGGGCCAGATTCACGAAGCAGTTACGCAAGCACTTACTAACCTGGGGCCAGATTCACGAAACAGTTACGCAAGCACTTACGAACCTGGGGCCAGATTCACGAAACAGTTACGCAAGCACTTACGAACCTGGGGCCAGATTCACGAAGCAGTTACGCAAGCACTTGCGAACCTGGGGCCAGATTCACGAAACAGTTACGCAAGCACTTACGAACCTGGGGCCAGATTCACGAAGCAGTTACACCAGCACTTACGAACCTGGGGCCAGATTCACGAAGCAGTTACACCAGCACTTACGAACCTGTCCATCTTTTCTCATTCTTTGGCGGCTTTGTTTACAATTATTAAACAGTTAATGAGCTCCGAAGCACCAGGAGGCTGTTTATAACAATAACAACAGTTGATTGGCAAGTTTTCCTGCTTGTAAACTGTTTAATAAATGTAACCAAAGCCGCCAAAGATTGAGGAAAGATGTACACGTTCGTAAGTGCTTGCGTAACTGCTTCGTGAATCTGGCACCAGGTTCGTAAGTGCTTGCGTAACTGCTTCGTGAATCTGTCCCCAGGTTCGTAAGTGCTTGCGTAACTGCTTCGTGAATCTGGCCCCAGGTTCGTAAGTGCTTGCGTGACTGCTTCGTGAATCTGTCCCCAGGTTCGTAAGTGCTTGCGTATCTGCTTCGTGAATCTGTCCCCAGGTTCGTAAGTGCTTGCGTAACTGCTTCGTGAATCTGGCCCCAGGTTCGTAAGTGCTTGCGTAACTGCTTCGTGAATCTGGCCCCAGGTTCGTAACCAACACTGCTCATTTTTCGGTCTCTCCGGGAAACTGACATAATTTCAGTCATAATTTCCAATATCAAGGCGATATATCAAGGCGATATATCAAGGCGATATATCAGTCATAATGTCAGATATCAGCCTCGTTATCGTAACGCATTGTATGTAGAAAGTAGATACATAGCAAGTTTTTCATTACATACACTATGTCGTATAAGGCGAGGTGTAGGTAGATGTGAGTCTACTCAAGTAGTTCTACTCACCTAGTTGTGCTTGCGGGGGTTGAGCTCTGGCTCTTTGGTCCCGCCTCTCAACTGTCAATCTACTGGTGTACAGGTTCCTGAGCCTATTGGGCTGTAGTTGTGCAGTCTTGGTGTAGGTTAGGTTGGGTTGGTGCTCCTGGTTAGGGGTATATGTGGTGTGGGTCTACCTCATACTTCTCGCCGGTATGAGGAGGTACTAAGGTGGTACTTTGGTACTTTTCAGTTGATGTCCCCTGCCCTTCACTACCTTCCCTGCCCTTCACCACCTTCCCTGCCCTTCACTACCTTCCCTGCCTTTCACTACCTTCCCTGCCCTTCACTACCTTCCCTGCCCTTCACCACCTTCCCTGCCCTTCACTACCTTCCCTGCCCTTCACCACCTTCCCTGCCCTTCACTACCTTCCCTGCCCTTCACCACCTTCCCTGCCCTTCACCACCTTCCCTGCCCTTCACCACCTTCCCTGCCCTTCACCACCTTCCCTGCCCTTCACCACCTTCCCTGCCCTTCACTACCTTCCCTGCCCTTCACCACCTTCCCTGCCCTTCACTATCTTCCCTGCCCTTCACCACCTTCCCTGCCCTTCACTACCTTCCCTGCCCTTCACCACCTTCCCTGCCCTTCACTACCTTCCCTGCCCTTCACTACCTTCCCTGCCCTTCACCACCTTCCCTGCCCTTCACTACCTTCCCTGCCCTTCACTACCTTCCCTGCCCTTCACCACCTTCCCTGCCCTTCACCACCTTCCCTGCCCTTCACCACCTTCCCTGCCCTTCACTACCTTCCCTGCCCTTCACCACCTTCCCTGCCCTTCACTATCTTCCCTGCCCTTCACCACCTTCCCTGCCCTTCACTACCTTCCCTGCCCTTCACCACCTTCCCTGCCCTTCACTACCTTCCCTGCCCTTCACCACCTTCCCTGCCCTTCACCACCTTCCCTGCCCTTCACTATCTTCCCTGCCCTTCACTACCTTCCCTGCCCTTCACCACCTTCCCTGCCCTTCACTACCTTCCCTGCCCTTCACCACCTTCCCTGCCCTTCACCACCTTCCCTGCCCTTCACTATCTTCCCTGCCCTTCACCACCTTCCCTGCCCTTCACCACCTTCCCTACCCTTCACCACCTTCCCTGCCCTTCACTACCTTCCCTGCCCTTCACCACCTTCCCTGCCCTTCACTACCTTCCCTGCCCTTCACCACCTTCCCTGCCCTTCACCACCTTCCCTGCCCTTCACTATCTTCCCTGCCCTTCACCACCTTCCCTGCCCTTCACCACCTTCCCTACCCTTCACCACCTTCCCTGCCCTTCACCACCTTCCCTGCCCTTCACCACCTTCCCTACCCTTCACCACCTTCCCTACCCTTCACCACCTTCCCTACCCTTCACCAACTACCCTACCCTTCACCACCTTCCCTGCCCTTCACCACCTTCCCTACCCTACACCACCTTCCCTACCCTTCACCACCTTCCCTACCCTACACCACCTTCCCTACCCTTCACCACCTTCCCTACCCTTCACCACCTTCCCTACCCTTCTCACACACACACACACACACACACACACACACACACACACACACACACAGTAACAAAGATGGTACCAAGGTACCATCTTTAGTACTGTCAGGGGGTTCTGCCCCCTTCAGTTCTAGGCCTACCCCAGAGGCTTGGTCGGGCTTCATACCAAACGATAAAATGTTCTTCTCTTCGGCCTCATACTTCGACATACTTCGAAGACGACTCATACTTCGAAGACGACTCATACTTCGGTCGGGCTTGACATCAGACGGGAAGATGTACCCGACTTCGTCGGTTGAGGTGGGATATTTGCACACCTTTTCCTTACTATTAATGGGCCGGAGCGCGGCTGTGTGCCGAGAACGAAGTTCCCTGATGTCTTGGCGCTCGTATGTTCGAGTCTTTATGTCCTCCACGGCATCGTTAACGTTCCGCAAAGACCCCGGACACTTGCACGTCGGCCTCTTCGTCGTCAAGCAACAGCCTGGTGGATCAGACTCTCACACGTCAGGCCGGGCTTGGGCAGTGGAACAACTCCCAGAACCCCAGCAACCAGGTCTCGAGCAGGGAATCAATTCTCGAAGTCGGTGTCGTCGGTGTTGTCGTCGGTGTTATCGTCGGTGTCGTTGTCGTCGGTGTTATCGTCGGTGTTGTCGTCGGTGTTATCGTCGGTGTCGTTGTCGTCGGTGTTATCGTCGGTGTCGTTGTCGTCGGTGTTATCGTCGGTGTCGTCACCGGTGTCGTCGTCGTCGGTGTCGTCACCGGTGTCGTCGTCGTCGGTGTTATCGTCGGTGTCGTCGTCGGTGTCGTCGTCGGTGTCGTCGTCGTCGTCGGTGTTGTCGTCGGTGTTATCGTCGGTGTTATCGTCGGTGTCGTCGTCGGTGTCGTCGTCGTCGTCGTCGTCGGTGTTGTCGTCGGTGTTATCGTCGGTGTTATCGTCGGTGTCGTCGTCGGTGTCGTCGTCGTCGTCGGTGTTGCCGCCGTCAACAGCAGTGTCGTCGCCGCCGTCAACAGCAGTGTCGTCGCCGCCAAGAACAGTGTCGTCTTGGGCGGATAAGCTCAGCTCGTACAACACACGGATGCCAATCGACAATGCCGCTAAGGCCGCGCGGACCAGCACATGACCCCAGTTGATCTCTGAGACACTGGCAGGCACCTGACCGTGGCACTGTAAGAACTCTTCAAGCACTGCCACTTTCCTCACCTTGTCTTTACGACTCACAACGGAGCCCAGGATTGGAACCCAATAATAAATGGGGTTATTCTCCTCATTGTCGGGTAGCGGGTAGTCGCAGACGGGCTGTTAAGACAAGAGGTTCGTTAAGAGAGCTGTCAAGCCACTTGGTCTCTAGGCCTTACGGACCAAAGTGGCCTGGTCGGATAGGCGTTCGAAATGTTAGTGGGTGTTCTCTTCCAGTGCCTCTAGATATATTTTACAGACCGTAAACATATAGGAAACTATATAAAATATTATTAAATATGAGTTTCCCATTTTTGTTTAAAGTTCGTAAAAGTTTAAAACACATTTACCGGGTTTGAAGGAAGTATTAAAAGCTTGATATCAGAGATATATCTAAATTAGTTAGGCTGGAATCTTACACTAATGATAAAGATGTTTATGTATAGATTTTTGTATTTTTCAGACACCTTTATGTACAGGAATCTTAGCAGATTCTTCCGAGAGAAGACTCACTATATTACAGACCCGTGCAGTTGAACTGCGTGGTAGTTACAACATCAGACAAACAATTAGAACTTTTGACAGGTGAAGAACACTGGAGAACATTGTTCATTGTCAACATGAACGATCTACCAGAGGGAACACAGAAGTATATGAACACGTTTGCTGGTGATGCTAAGCTACTGGGTAAATTGAAACATTTAGACGATTCTTAGATTTAGAGGAATTAAACGTGAGTCAAATGTCACATTATGGAATGTGGAATAGGAGAAAATAGGCCACACACAACCCACATATTACGCGACACAGCGTTAAAGAGCTCTACTTGGTGCATTCTTTTGAGAATTACTACTTAAGTGCACTACTTTAGTGCTACTTTAGTGTATATAAAGTGTAATGATGATTTTTGTAGTGAATGTCTCTCCTGTTTTTTCCCCTTCAGAGCAGGAGAGATTGCTGAAGTAGAGGGAATACAGAGAACATATACGGCACGCATAGACCAGATAAAACACCTAAATTATTGGGATCGTCTCAAAGCTCTCCAAATGTTCTCTCTAGAAAGAAGACGAGAGAGATACCAAATAATATACACCTGGAAGATACTGGAGGGACAGGTCCCAAATCTACACAGTAAAATAACAACGTACTGGAGTGAACGATATGGAAGAAAATGCAGAATAGAACCAGTGAAGAGCAGAGGTGCCATAGGCACAATCAGAGAACACTGTATAAACATCAGAGGACATCAGAGGTCCAGTGAAGAGCAGAGGTGCCATAGGCACAATCAGAGAACACTGTATAAACATCAGAGGTCCAGTGAAGAGCAGGGGTGCCATAGGCACAATCAGAGAACACTGTATAAACATCAGAGGCCCGCGGTTGTTCAACGTCCTCCCAGCAAGCATAAGAAATATTGCCGGAACACAGTTGAATTCTTGAAGAAAAACGTGCAGTTTCCTGCAAGAAGTGCTGGACCAACCGGGCCAGCACTTCTTGCGCAACTCGTCCTCGACTCAAGTCCATTACATCCAGCGGTCGACCCCACAGACGCATTCATAAACTTTTACATGTTGTTCATTCAAAACGGGAATTTTCTCGAGTATAAATTAATATTATAATATATTAGCATATTGTGCATATATAGGCATAGGTTAGGTTAGGTGTTTAGGTTCTGTTGGCGATTATTTGTATTTGTAGTACGTGGGTGAAGCATTTATAGCGTTGTGATTCGAACACCAGTCGTCAGTGAAGCACTTGTTCCGGATATGTTCGAACGTCAGCAGTTGTGAGTCGTGTGTAAACCGCTTTTCATTCATAAACAGCTGGGGGGTTTGGCGGGTGCATGGAATCACCTATGGGTCTTTGTTTGGAGGACGAGCTGTCTTGCGCGTGGGTATGTCAAGCTTGCTCTATCAGGGAAGGTTTGAGATGCCAACCTAAACTCAGGGACACACTAGGGACACTCCCAGGGAAGCTGGCAACAGCGCTGGAAAGGGAGGTCCCTGTGGACCAACAGAAAATGGGGGTTTCATTACAATGTGTAGGAGGGACTGCTCAACAGCTCCTGGAGCTGGCTGACAACAGTGCTTTGACAGAGGCAAGGGGGATTGAACACAGACCTGCAAGAAGTCAGACCGTTGCTCTACCGTCCTACCCAATGTGGTTGGCCGCATTGACAGAGGGTGGCAGCTTTTTCTGAAACAAAATGGTTGACTGCACTTCCCCACGGAAGAGGAGTAGCAGCCAAGTACCTTGACCCGCCTACGGTGTGTGGTCATGACTTGTAAATGTTGTCTAGGGGAAATAGGGGCTTTTACCCCCTATTTTACCCCCTGGCCAAGAAGGACCCAGTCACTTTGGACGGTAGAGCGACGGTCTGGCGTCATGCAGGTCGGCGTTCAATCCCCGACCGTCCAGAAGTGATTGGCCACATTCCTTCCCCCCGTCCCATCCCAAATCCTTATCCTGACTCCTTCCCAGTGTTATATAGTCGTAATGGCTTGGCGCTTTCCCCCTTATAATTAAAAACAAATGAGCCAAGGGAATTCAAGGAGCAGGGAAACACCCACGTACATAAGACCAAGCTTTATATGTAGAAGACACTGTATAACATAAGACGATAAGTGTGCTCCTTACACCTTAAGGTCACTCTGAAGGTAACAACTTGGTTATAACAACTCCCAAACTGCCTCTGGACACCCTATGGCTCTCGGTCCCAAACCTGGAACTGTGTACACACCTGCCACACCTACCCACCGGTGACACATATATAAACCACTAGGAAACCTGGACGCTCTTTACGGGCTCACCATAGACCGTGCTACATGGACATTTCGTTCGGAGTAGCTAAATCAACAACAACAACAGCCTGGACTCTCATAAAACAGTACCATAGACGGCCCGAGTACTCTACCCTATCTTGCAATACTCTTAAGATAAAACTATGGCTTATCTGAGTGTTCGGCCGGAGAAAACCCTGGGTAAATAAGGGCAATGGTCCTCCTCTCCTCGGGTCAAAGATGGCGTCCGCCACTCTTGCGTCATCGCCCATTAATACTCTGTTCTTTAACATTACCGATCAAGTGAGGAGCCGGTCGGCCGAGCGGACAGCACGCTGGACTTGTGATCCTGTGGTCCTGGGTTCGATCCCAGGCGCCGGCGAGAAACAATGGGCAGAGTTTCTTTCACCCTATGCCCCTGTTACCTAGCAGTAAATAGGTACTTGGGAGTTAGTCAGCTGTCACGGGCTGCTTTCTGGGGGTGGAGGCCTGGTCGAGGACCGGGCCGCGGGGACACTAAAGCCCCGAAATCATCTCAAGATAACCTCAAGAAGCCTTTTATGTACTTCACTTACCATATTCCTCCATACATGCTGGTGGATTTGAGGCCATTTTTCCTTAACATAGTTTGGCTGAAAAATGTGGACCAGACCACACACTAGAAGGTGAAGGGACGACGACGTTTCGGTCCGTCCTGGACCATTCTCACAATGACTTGAGAATGGTCCAGGACGGACCGAAACGTCGTCGTCCCTTCACCTTCTAGTGTGTGGTCTGGTCAACATACTTCAGCCACGTTATTGTGACTCCTCGCCTGTATAGTTTGACTGGTTGATACCTGGTTGATACCTGGTTGATACCTGGTTGATAACTGGTTGATACCTGGATGATACCCGGTTGATACCTGGTTGATACCTGGTTGATACCTGGTTGATACCCGGTTAATACCCGGTTGATACCTGGTTGATACCTGGTTGATACCTGGTTGATACCCGGTTAATACCCGGTTGATACCCGGTTGATACCTGGTTGATACCTGGTTGATACCTGGTTGATACCTGGTTGATACCTGGTTCATACGTGGTTGATACCTGGTTGATACCTGGTTGATACCTGGTTGATACCCGGTTGATACCTGGTTGATACCTGGTTGATACCCGGTTAATACCCGGTTGATACCCGGTTGATACCCAGTTGATACCTGGTTGATACCTGGTTGATACCCGGTTGATACCCGGTTGATACCTGGTTGATACCCGGTTGATACCCGGTTGATACCTGGTTGATACCTGGTTGATACCTGGTTCATACGTGGTTGATTCTATTGGCTATTCCGGTACACATTATTCGTAAACAGTGTGCAGGTGAGAAGGGACTACTTTGGTGGGCGGAGTGTTACTGGAGCCTCGCGGCCGCCCAGTTATCACCTGCTGATATCTTCCCAGAAAACTTTCTCCAAGTGTCCAGCAACAATTTATAATAGAAGCTAACCTCCAGGAGGTGAGGTTGGTGAGAGACAGCCCTGAGGAACCTCCAGGAGGAGAGGTTGGTGAGGGACAGCCCTGAGGAACCTCCAGGAGGTGAGGTTGGTGAGAGACAGCCCTGAGGAACCTCCAGGAGGTGAGGTTGGTGAGGGACAGCCCTGAGGAACCTCCAGGAGGTGAGGTTGGTGAGGGACAGCCCTGAGGAACCTCCAGGAGGTGAGGTTGGTGAGGGACAGCCCTGAGGAACCTCCAGGAGGTGAGGTTGGTGAGAGACAGCCCTGAGGAACCTCCAGGAGGAGAGGTTGGTGAGAGACAGCCCTGAGGAACCTCCAGGAGGTGAGGTTGGTGAGGGACAGCCCTGACTAACCTCCAGGAGGAGAGGTTGGTGAGAGACAGCCCTGAGGAACCTCCAGGAGGAGAGGTTGGTGAGAGACAGCCCTGAGGAACCTCCAGGAGGTGAGGTTGGTGAGAGACAGCCCTGAGGAACCTCCAGGAGGTGAGGTTGGTGAGAGACAGCCCTGAGGAACCTCCAGGAGGAGAGGTTGGTGAGAGACAGCCCTGAGGAACCTCCAGGAGGAGAGGTTGGTGAGGGACAGCCCTGACTAACCTCCAGGAGGAGAGGTTGGTGAGGGACAGCCCTGAGGAACCTCCAGGAGGAGAGGTTGGTGAGAGACAGCCCTGAGGAACCTCCAGGAGGTGAGGTTGGTGAGAGACAGCCCTGAGGAACCTCCAGGAGGAGAGGTTGGTGAGGGACAGCCCTGACTAACCTCCAGGAGGAGAGGTTGGTGAGAGACAGCCCTGAGGAACCTCCAGGAGGAGAGGTTGGTGAGAGACAGCCCTGAGGAACCTCCAGGAGGAGAGGTTGGTGAGAGACAGCCCAGAGGAACCTCCAGGAGGTGAGGTTGGTGAGAGACAGCCCTGAGGAACCTCCAGGAGGTGAGGTTGGTGAGAGACAGCCCTGAGGAACCTCCAGGAGGTGAGGTTGGTGAGAGACAGCCCTGAGGAACCTCCAGGAGGTGAGGTTGGTGAGAGACAGCCCTGAGGAACCTCCAGGAGGAGAGGTTGGTGAGGGACAGCCCTGACTAACCTCCAGGAGGAGAGGTTGGTGAGGGACAGCCCTGAGGAACCTCCAGGAGGAGAGGTTGGTGAGAGACAGCCCTGAGGAACCTCCAGGAGGTGAGGTTGGTGAGGGACAGCCCTGAGGAACCTCCAGGAGGAGAGGTTGGTGAGAGACAGCCCTGAGGAACCTCCAGGAGGAGAGGTTGGTGAGAGACAGCCCTGAGGAACCTCCAGGAGGAGAGGTTGGTGAGGGACAGCCCTGACTAACCTCCAGGAGGAGAGGTTGGTGAGGGACAGCCCTGAGGAACCTCCAGGAGGTGAGGTTGGTGAGGGACAGCCCTGAGGAACCTCCAGGAGGAGAGGTTGGTGAGAGACAGCCCTGACTAACCTCCAGGAGGTGAGGTTGGTGAGGGACAGCCCTGAGGAACCTCCAGGAGGAGAGGTTGGTGAGGGACAGCCCTGACTAACCTCCAGGAGGAGAGGTTGGTGAGGGACAGCCCTGAGGAACCTCCAGGAGGTGAGGTTGGTGAGAGACAGCCCTGAGGAACCTCCAGGAGGTGAGGTTGGTGAGAGACAGCCCTGAGGAACCTCCAGGAGGTGAGGTTGGTGAGAGACAGCCCTGACTAACCTCCAGGAGGAGAGGTTGGTGAGGGACAGCCCTGAGGAACCTCCAGGAGGAGAGGTTGGTGAGGGACAGCCCTGACTAACCTCCAGGAGGAGAGGTTGGTGAGGGACAGCCCTGAGGAACCTCCAGGAGGTGAGGTTGGTGAGAGACAGCCCTGAGGAACCTCCAGGAGGTGAGGTTGGTGAGAGACAGCCCTGAGGAACCTCCAGGAGGAGAGGTTGGTGAGAGACAGCCCTGAGGAACCTCCAGGAGGAGAGGTTGGTGAGAGACAGCCCTGAGGAACCTCCAGGAGGTGAGGTTGGTGAGAGACAGCCCTGAGGAACCCCATCACTGGTGTAAGGCAACCACGAACTGATAATAACTCACTTCGACGAAGGAACGGGGAGAAGGGTAAGGAAAGGGGTAGAGGGAAGGGGGCGGGTGTGTGAGTGATGGGCCACATTAGTCAGGTGTGGAGGGTCCGTCAACACCTGGACACCAACATACATCTTCACCCTGCCATTATTTACTCCCAGGTGAGCTTCCTGCCCCTCCCCTCCCTCCTACCTTCCCTCCCTCCCTCCTACCTTCCCTCCTGGTGTATACCTGGTTGATGGGGTTCTGGGAGTTGTTCTACTGCCCAAGCCCGGCCCGAGGCCAGGCTTGACTTGTGAGAGTTTGGTCCACCAGGCTGTTGCTTGGAGCGGCCCACAGGCCCACATACCCACCACAGCCCGGTTGGTCCGGCACTCCTTGGAGGAATAAATCTAGTTTCCTCTTGAAGATGTCCACGGTTGTTCCGGCAATATTTCTTATGCTTGCTGGGAGGACGTTGAACAACCGCGGACCTCTGATGTTTATACAGTGTTCTCTGATTGTGCCTATGGCACCTCTGCTCTTCACTGGACCTCTGATGTTTATACAGTGTTCTCTGATTGTGCCTATGGCACAATCAGTCGGGGACCCCTGAGCAGTGCGCGGTGTCGCAGGCACCGGAGCAGAGCGCGGTGTCACAGGCACCGGAGCAGGGCACAGTGTCACAGGCACCGGAGCAGGGCACAGTGTCGGGGGCGCCGCAGCAGAGTGCGGTCCCTGGCAGAGGGAAACAAACAAAACAAGGCCCCAAAATCTGTTGGTATTACAGATGGGCTACCTGTAAGCATGGGGAATCGGGAAGAATAAATGGAACATGTACACACGATCACCCTAGAAAGTGCAGAAACCTCCTCAATACAGGTAAATGTACCAAAAGCTGTGAATTCTTTCACCCAGAAATTTGCAAGAACTCTTTGGACAGGAAAGAGTGCTTCAATGCTGAATGCCCAGCTTTTCATATAAGAGGTACCAGGGGAATAAAACCGACAGACTACCACTATGAAAACAGCCACTACTCCATCAACCGGGATAATTTTTTAGCAAGAGGAGGAGGAGAAGAATGGCTAAAAATGACCAGACTCTACCACCAACTCGGTCAAATGCTAGAGAGGACGCAAACACAGTGGCCTCCTTACCAGAGCCTCAGATATTAACACCAATTAAAGCATCCAGCACTTCCACTAACACGATAACATCATTTATATTTGCCAACATCCAGGGTATAAAAACACGCAAATCCAACAAAGTTCATTTTATAGATGGTCTCCTTCATGAGGCAAATGCAGTGTTTGCAGCCCTAACGGAAACTCACACAAAGGACTACCTTGATGGTGAAATATGGATCCCAGAATACAATCTCTTCAGATGTGATAGGAAACACCGGCTTCAGGGTGGGATCAGCCTCTACATCAAAGACACACTCATCTGTACTGAGCTGCTAAACACCTCAAATGATATGGTGGAAGTGCTGATAGTCAAAATAGAGATCCTAAATGTAGTTATTGTCCTTGTATATAAGTCACCGGAGGCAAACCCTCAGCAGTTTAAAGACCAACTAATGAAAATAGAGCACTGCTTGGAAAACCTCACAAATCCAGCTCCGAACATCATCCTGCTTGGGGACTTCAACCTACGGCACCTGAAATGGAAGCACCTGGCTAATACAGTAATATCAGAAAGAATACCAGGAAGTAGCCTAAATGAGCAGGCACATGCAAATGACCTGCTACGGATGTGCGATAGGTTTGCCTTAAACCAGCAAATAGTAGAACCAACTAGGAAGGAGAACACGCTGGACCTCATTTTCACTAATAATGATGAGTTGATCGGGAACATAATGATTACAAATACCTGTTACTCAGATCACAACTTAATTGAAGTTCTGACAACCATGGGGAATGGACCTTCAAAACCAGTCCAGATTCCCGGTGGAGGAGATTTCAGCAAATTCAACTTCAATAATAAACGGATAAACTGGGAGCAAATAAACCAGGACTTCACAGAAATAAACTGGGAAGAACAGCTAGGAAATGCAAACCTGAACCAGTGCCTGGAAAAAATAAGCTCAGTAGCACTAGAAATATGTTCAAACCGCATACCCCTAAGAAAAAAGAGAAAGAGATGCAGATTGGAACGGGAACGTCGTTCCCTATATAGGCGAAGAAAACGAATCGCGGAACAACTTGAGAGTCGCACCCTATCTCAAGAACGGAGAAGAAGGTTAGGTAGAGAAATAGAAACAATTGAACTCAAGCTACAAGAATCATACAAAACCCAGGAGAGGCAAAGAGAGCAAAAGGCCATCAGTGAAATAGAGAGAAATCCGAAATATTTTTTCTCCTATGCAAAATCAAGATCAAAAACCACATCTAGCATCGGGCCCCTGCGAAAGGGAGATGGAACTTTCACAGATGACAACAAAGAAATGAGCGAGTTACTGAGGAAGCAGTACGACTCTGTTTTCAGTGAGCCATTAAATGCACTAAAGATTGATAACCCAAATGAATTTTTCATGGATATGATACCAACATCAAATCACATATCAGACGTCGCCCTATCCCCACTAGATTTTGAAGAAGCCATAAACAGTATGCCTATGCACTCTGCACCAGGCCCGGATTCTTGGAACTCCATATTCATCAAGAACTGAAAAAAACCACTATCGCAGGCCCTTCACATTCTGTGGAGACAAAGCCTAGATACTGGCGTTATCCCTGACATACTAAAAACAGCAGAGATAGCACCACTCCATAAAGGAGGAAATAAGGCAGAGGCAAAAAATTACAGACCGATAGCACTAACATCGCACATCATAAAAATTTTTGAGAGAGTGCTAAGAAGTAAGATCACAAAATACATGGAATCACAGCATCTCCATAACCCCGGACAACATGGTTTCAGAACAGGGCGCTCTTGCCTGTCGCAGTTGCTGGACCACTATGATATGGCATTAGATGCTATGGAAGACAAACAAAACGCTGATGTAATTTACACAGATTTCGCAAAAGCTTTTGATAAATGTGACCATGGTGTTATTGCACATAAAATGCGTTCAAAAGGAATTACCGGGAAAATAGGCAGATGGATCTACAATTTCCTGACTGACAGAACCCAATGTGTAATAGTCAACAAAATAAAATCCAGCCCATCAACCGTGAAGAGCTCAGTCCCCCAGGGTACTGTGCTTGCTCCAGTACTTTTTCTCATCCTCATATCGGACATAGACCAGAACACAACCTATAGCACTGTATCATCCTTTGCAGATGACACTAGGATTTTCATGAGAGTTGGCAACATAGAGGACACGGCAAACCTCCAATCAGATGTAGATCAGGTCTTTCTATGGGCTACAGAAAATAATATGGTATTCAACGAGGATAAGTTTCAGCTCATGCGCTACGGAAAAATTGAAAATATAAAAACAGAAACCACGTACAAAACGCAGGCAAATCATAACATAGAACGAAAAGGCAATGTAAAGGACCTGGGTGTACTCATGTCGGAAGACCTTACCTTTAAAGAACACAATAAAGTAGCCGTCACAACTGCAAGAAAAATGACAGGTTGGATAACAAGAACTTTTCACACTAGAGATGCTATACCGATGATGATACTTTTCAAAACGCTTGTGCTATCTAGAGTGGAGTACTGCTGCACAATGACAGCCCCTTTCAAAGCTGGAGAAATTGCTGACCTAGAGAGCGTGCAGAGATCCTTTACTGCTAGAATCCACTCAGTAAAACATCTAAATTACTGGGACCGACTAAAGAGCCTAAATCTGTACTCCCTTGAGCGCAGGCGGGAGAGATACATAATAATTTACACGTGGAAAATATTAGAGGGGCTGGTCCCAAACCTGCACACAGAAATAACACCACATGAGACCAGAAGACATGGCAGGATGTGCAGAATACCCCCGTTGAAAAGCAGAGGTGCAACAGGTACTCTGAGAGAGAACTCTATCAACATCAGAGGCCCGAGACTGTTCAACACGCTTCCACTACACATAAGGGACATAACTGGCAAACCCCTCACAGTGTTCAAGAGAGAACTGGATAAGCACCTCCAAAGGATACCTGATCAACCAGGCTGCGAGCAGCCGCGTCTAACAGCCTGGTTGATCAGTCCAGCAACCAGGAGGCCTGGTCGACGACCGGGCCGCGGGGACACTAAGCCCCGGAAGCACCTCAAGGTAGCCTCAAGGTAGGTATGGCACCTCTGCTCTTCACTGGTTCTATTCTGCATTTTCTTCCATATCGTTCACTCCAGTACGTTGTTATTTTACTGTGTAGATTTGGGACCTGACCCTCCAGTATTTTCCATGTGTATATTATTTGGTATCTCTCTCGTCTCCTTTCTAGAGAGTACATTTGGAGAGCTTTGAGACGATCCCAATAATTTAGGTGTTTTATCTGGTCTATGCGTGCCGTATATGTTCTCTGTATTCCCTCTATTTTAGCAATCTCTCCTGCTCTGAAGGGGGAAGTGAGTACTGAGCAGTACTCAAGACGGGACAACACAAGTGACTTGAAGAGTACAACCGTTTCCGACCGTGAACAGCTCTGAACGACCCTGAACGACCGTGAACAGCCCTGAACGACCCTGAACGACCGTGAACAGCCCTGAACGACCCTGAACGACCGTGAACAGCTCTGAACGACCCTGAACGACCGTGAACAGCCCTGAACGACCCTGAACGACCGTGAACAGCTCTGAACGACCCTGAACGACCGTGAACAGCTCTGAACGACCCTGAACGACCGTGAACAGCTCTGAACGACCCTGAACGACCGTGATGTGATGGGATCCCTGGATTTGAAAGTTCTCGTAATCCATCCTATCATTCTGCCTTCTGCTCCCTTCATCTTCCTTCCCGTCTTCCCTTCCCATCATTTAGTCCTGATCACGTGAAGGGAATCACCTTGTACTCTTATCTTCAGGTGACTCGGGGAAAGATAGGACGTTAATAATTATTTAGGCCCTGAACGACCCAGAACGGTCGTGGACGACCCTGAACGACCTTGAACGGTTCTGCACGGCCCTGAACGAAACTGAATGGCCCTGAACGACCGTGAACAGCCCTGAACGACCGTGAACAGCCCTGAACGCCCCTGAACGACCGTGAACAGCCCTGAACGGTCCTGAACGACCGTGAACAACCGTGAACAGCCCTGAACGGCCCTGAACGACCGTGAACGACCGTGAACGGCCCTGAACGACCGTGAACAGCCGTGAACAGCCCTGAACGGCCTTGAACGACCGTGAACAACCGTGAACAGCCCTGAACGACCGTGAGCAACCGTGAACAGCCCTGAACGGCCCTGATCGACCGTGAACAACCGTGAACAGCCCTGAACGCCCCTGAACAGCCCTGAACGACAGTGAACGAGGAAGGCCGTAAACGAGAGATGCTGAACGTGAATCAGTGAGGCCGGAGATGAGGATGCTCTGGAGTAATGACCGGGTATGGTGATCCCAGCACCAATTATCATAAACTTTAAGATAATTATAGCTGCCAAGCTGCAGGTAGTGATGGAGTAATTATTGTAAACTAATTATCAGAAGCTAATTATCAGGCTGGTTATTATAAAAAAATTATAGGTGAAATTATTATTAAATTATCAGAATATAGTTTGAAATTTTTAATAATTATCAGATTAATTATGAAGTGATGACGTCAGCGTTAATTTGATAGTTTAAGGAATAATTTGTTGGTGATTATTGGGTCAGTTTGGTAATTGGGAAGTTATGTCATTATATAGGGGTTAATTACCTCGGTGGTGGTCCAGTTAGTGACCAAACTGTCGGAGTTATGTCATTATATAGGGGTTAATTACCTCGGTGGTGGTCCAGTTAGTGACCAAACTGTCGGAGTTATGGTATTAGTGGGGTGTTATATGAGTTAGTGTACTCTGTCTCTCTAATGTCTATTTCTGATCTCTCTCTAATATCCCTAATATCTCTCTAATCTCTCATCTCTCTTTCTCTCTCAAATCTCTCTCTAATCTCTCTGATCTCTCTTTCTCTCTCAAATCTCTCTCTAATCTCTCTAATCCCTCTCATCTCTCTTTCTCTCTCAAATCTCTCTCTAATCTCTCTAATCTCTCTCATCTCTCTTTCTCTCTCTAATCTCTCTAATCTCTCTTTCTCTCTCTAATCTCTCTAATCTCTCTTTCTCTAATCTCTCTAATCTCTCTCTCTAATCTGTCTCCTCCCTCTCTCTAATCTCTCTCTGTCTCCTCCCTCTCTCTAATCTCTCTCTGTCTCCTCCCTCTCTCTAATCTCTCTGTCTCCTCTCTCTCTCTCTCTCTCTCTCTCTCTCTCTCTCTCTCTCTCTCTCTCTCTCTCTCCATTGACAAACTATAAAGGTTCTCCAGAAACTTGAAGTATGGAGCCTGGTCTAAGAGGGTTAAGCTACGAGAATAAGTTAATGAAACTAAACCTCTCAACGGTAGAGGCTAGACGAGAGGAGACATGACCACAATATACAAGATACTGCCGGGAATAGAGATGGACAGTGATGGCCTCTTCACACCGAAAGAAAGCAGGAGAAGAAGACACAAGTGGAAGTCAAAGGAATGTAGGGGAATGCACAGGAAGAAGTTGTAAAAACCACCTCCATCTACATTATTTAGGCCAAATTTGAAAGCGAATTTGCATGTCATGAGGCCTGACGGCTGAGTGGACAGCGCTCGGGATTCGTAGTCCTGAGAGGTCCGGGTTCGATCCCCGGTGGAGGCGGAAACAAATGGGTAGAGTTTCTTTCACCCTGATGCTAGTGTTCACCTAGCAGTAAATAGGTACCTGGGAGTTAGACAGCTGCTACGGGCTGCTTCCTGGGGATGTGTAACAAAAAGGAGGCCTGGTCGAGGACCGGGCCGCGGGGACGCTAAGCCCCGAAATTATCTCACATTAACCTCATGATATCTCAAGATAACCCGCCAGGCCAGTAGGCCGGGTACCGAGAGCTAGAGCTCAATCCCCCGTCGTCACTGATAGGTAAACATTGTTAGGTAAGCACAATCCACTACCACTACCCCCCCCCCACACACCTGGTGCCACCCCCCCCCACACACACCTGGTTCCATCCCCCCCCACACACACACCTGGTCTACCACCCGCACACACACACCTGGTGCCACCCCCCCCCCACACACACCCCTGGTGCCACCCCCCCCCACACACACACCTGGTTCCATCCCCCCCACACACACACCTGGTTCCATCCCCCCCACACACACACCTGGTTCCATCCCCCCCCCCACACACACCCCTGGTTCCATCCCCCCCCCCACACACACCCCTGGTGCCACCCCCCCCCCCCACACACACCTGGTTCCATCCCCCCCACACACACACCTGGTTCCATCCCCCCCACACACACACCTGGTTCCATCCCCCCCACACACACACCTGGTCTACCACGCCCACACACCAACCCGTTCTCGCAAATTTAATAAGTCAATATTGACTTATTAAATATGTGCATAGGTGACATACTTAACATAATAGATACCCTTAAAAAGATTCATAGAAAACACCGACCTTACCTAACCTACTTAGTATGTTAAGATAAGCATCTTATTGCTTCGTAATTACAATTATTACCTAACCTATAATAGGTATAGGTTAAGTAATAATTGTAATTACGAAGCAATAAGATGCTTATCTTAAGATACTAACAAGGTTAGGTAAGGTCGGTGTTTTCTATGAAGCTTTTTAAGGGTATCTATTATGTTTAGTATATCACCTATGCACGTAGTTAATAAGTCAATATTGACTTTACGAATTTTCGAGAACGGGTTGCACACACACACCTGGTGCCACCCCCCCCCCCCACACACCTGGTGCCACCCCCCCCCCCACACACCTGGTGCCACCCCCCCTCCCCACACCTGGTGCCACCCCCCCCCCACACACACACCTGGTGCCACCCCCCCCCACACACCTGGTGCCACCCCCCCCCCACACACCTGGTGCCACCCCCCCCCCACACCTGGTCCACCACCACATATTTGAATAAAGTAATTGAGTGTTTGGTCAAGTCATTACCAGCCGTCGGGTGACGCCTCAGCCAACTGGAAAATTAGCCTCACTTTATTATAATACGAAGGGGGGGGGAGGGGGAGGGGGAGGGGGGGGCGTGGAGGCAAGTTCTGGGAAGACAGGCAGTGGGGGGGGGGGAGGGTAGACAAGGTGATGGGGAGGGGTGGTGGTGTGGGAGAGATGGAGAAGGTAGATGGTCGTGGGGGGGGGGATATGTGGGGTTAGGTTGTGGGGGGGAATAGGGGGGGGGGAGGAATTAAGTACTTTCATTGAGGTGATTATGACATTTTGTATAATATACATAGTCTCTCTCTCACACACACACACACACACACACACACACACACACACACACACTCTCACACACACACTCTCACACACACACACACACACACACACACACACACACACACACACACACACACACACACACACACACACACACACACACACACACAGTAGAAGGCCCAGGCAGGAGTATGGTGACAACAAGGCATGTATAGATCAGCTGCAGAAGGCAGCAACACTAGCCCACAAAATGAGAGCGAAGCTGCTGGTCATGGGGGACCTAAATCATGGAGAGAGAAATTGGGAATCAAGGAATCCCCATGGAGGGGACGAAACGTGGGGAGCAAATTTAGTAGATGTTATAGACAGGAATTTCCTAACACAACATGTGAAGGAAGACACAAGGGAAAGAGGAGGGGATACACCGAGCCTATTAGACCTGATCTTCACCCAGAATGTGGAAGACATCGAGAATTTAGAGCATGAAATACCACTAGGGGCCAGTGACCATTGTGTCCTAGTCTTTGACTACATGATGGGACTCAAACTTGTGACCATGGGACAAGAGATCTGGGAAAGGAGAGTTGACTACAGGAAAGGGGACTACAGAAGGATAAGGGACTACCTGGGAGAAGTGCAGTGGGAGGAAGAACTTAGAGGAAAAACAGTGCAAGGTATGATGAACCAAGTCATATTGAAATGCAAGGAGGCCGAAGAGAGATTTATTCCAACAATAAAGGAAAAAAGTAGGAGGGAATATAATAACCCATGGTTTAATAGACAGTGTCAGGAAGCAAAGGTGAGAAGCAGGAGGAAGTACAGAAGACAAAGGACAGAGGACAACAGGATTAGATGTAACAGAGCTAAGAATGATTACATTAACATAAGACGAGTGTCGGAAAGAAATTTTGAGAATGATATTGCAATCAAAGTGAAAAAGCAACCAAAATTACTACATAGCCATATAAGAAGGAAGATGTCGGTGAACGACCAAGTGACAAGACTGAGGAAAACAGAAGGGGCATATACAGAAAGCGACAAGGAAATCTGCGAGGCACTGAATGCCAGTTTCCATGGAGTGTTCACTACCGAGCCTGAGCAGCTCCCATTGTTAGAAGAGATTACCCTAGACGAATGACTATCAGATATAGAGGTGACAGCAGAGGAGGTAATGAAACAGTTGACAACACTGGATGCAACTAAAGCGGTTGGACCAGACAAAGTATCACCGTGGATACTAAAAGAGGCAGCGCAGGCCCTCAGCGTGCCTCTGGCAATGATCTTTAATGAGTCACTTATGTCAGGAGAATTGCCCAGTTGCTGGAAGAAGGCAAATGTCTTACCGATTTTCAAGAAAGGTGATAGGGAGGAGGCACTTAACTACAGACCCGATTCACTGACAAGCATCCCCTGGAAAATACTGGAAAGAAAAATTAGGCTAAGACTTGTTGCACACCTGGAGAACGTTAGGTTTGTAAACAAGCACCAACATGGGTCCTGAACATGGAAATCGTGCCTAACAAACCTTTTGGAATTCTATGATAAAATAACAAGGATAAGATGCTTTAGATTAGGTAACACCTAATCTATCTCCTGAGGCACATATAAATAGGATAACGACAGCAGCGTACTCTACACTGGCAAAAGTTAGAACATCATTCAGAAACCTAAGTGAGGAGACTTTTAGGGCACTTTACACTGCCTACGTGAGACCAGTCTTAGAGTATGCCGCCTCATCATGGAGTCCCCATCTGAAGAAGCATATATAAGGAAACTGGAAAAGGTTTAGAAGTTTGCGAGGAGGCTTGTCCCAGAGTTACGAGGGATGGGATATGAAGAGCGCCTGAAGGAACTGAGTTTTATGACACTAGAAAAAAGGGAGAGGGGGGAAATGATAGGAACGTATAAAATACTCAGAGGAATTGACAAAGTGGAAATAGACGAAATGTTCACATGTAATAGTAACAGAACGAGGGGATATGGGTGGAAACTGAAAACTCAGATGAGTCACAGAGATGTTAGGAAGTTTTCTTTTAGCGTGAGAGTAGTGGGAAAATGGAATGCACTTCAGGAACAGGTTGTGGAAGCAAATACTATTACTAACTTTAAAACCAGGTATGATAGGGAAATGGGACAGGAGTCATTGTTGTAAACAACCGATGGCTGGAAAGGCGGGATCCAAGAGTCAATGCTCGATCCTGCAAGCACAAATAGGTGAGTACAAATAGGTGACTACACACACACACACACACACACACACACACACACACACACATACAATGGGGCCTCGTGGTTCAGTGGCACCATCTCTGGCACCACCCCTGGCACCACCCCTGGCACCACCCGTGGCACCACCCCTGGCACCACCCCTGGCACCACCCCTGGCACCTCCCCTGGCACCACCCCTGGCACCTCCCCTGGCACCACCCCTGGCACCTCCCCTGGCACCACCCCTGGCACCTCCCCTGGCACCTCCCCTGGCACCACCCCTGGCACCACCCCTGGCACCACCCCTGGCACCACCCCCGGCACCACCCCCGGCACCACCCCCGGCACCACCCCCGGCACCACCCCCGGCACCCCCCTGGCACCTCCCCCGGCACCACCCCTGGCACCACCCCTGGCACCACCCCTGGCACCACCCCCGGCACCACCCCCGGCACCACCCCTGGCACCACCCCTGGCACCCCCCCTGGCACCACCCCTGGCACCACCCCTGGCACCACCCCTGGCACCACCCCTGGCACCACCCCTGGCACCACCCCTGGCACCACCCCCGGCACCACCCCCGGCACCACCCCCGGCACCACCCCTGGCACCACCCCTGGCACCCACCCTGGCACCTCCCCCGGCACCACCCCTGGCACCACCCCTGGCACCACCCCTGGCACCTCCCCTGGCACCACCCCTGGCACCACCCCCGGCACCACCCCCGGCACCACCCCCGGCACCACCCCTGGCACCCCCCCTGGCACCCCCCCTGGCACCACCCCTTTCACCACCCCTGGCACCACCCCTGGCACCACCCCCGGCACCACCCCCGGCACCACCCCTGGCACCACCCCCGGCACCACCCCCGGCACCACCCCTGGCACCTCCCCCGGCACCACCCCTGGCACCCCCCCCCGGCACCACCCCTGGCACCCCCCCCGGCACCACCCCTGGCACCACCCCTGGCACCACCCCTGGCACCACCCCCGGCACCACCCCTGGCACCACCCCCGGCACCACCCCCGGCACCACCCCCGGCACCACCCCTGGCACCCCCCCCGGCACCACCCCTGGCACCCCCCCCGGCACCACCCCTGGCACCACCCCTGGCACCACCCCTGGCACCACCCCCGGCACCACCCCTGGCACCACCCCCGGCACCACCCCCGGCACCACCCCTGGCACCACCCCCGGCACCACCCCTGGCACCACCCCCGGCACCACCCCCGGCACCACCCCCGGCACCACCCCCGGCACCACCCCCGGCACCACCCCTGGCACCACCCCCGACACCACCCCCGGCACCACCCCCGGCACCACCCCTGGCACCTCCCCCGGCACCACCCCTGGCACCCCCCCCGGCACCACCCCTGGCACCCCCCCCCCCGGCACCACCCCTGGCACCACCCCTGGCACCACCCCTGGCACCACCCCTGGTGTAACACGGGTTTGGTTCCTCTCTCTTTACTTCCTTCTTTCTACTCCCTCTACCCGTATTCTTACTTTTATTTCTAAACCAAGGGACTCCAAAACTTTTACCAAAGCCAACTCCACGCCACGTGGACCTAAGACGATTGACCGACTTAGGATTCTACACCCAGTATGACGTGACCTAAGCTCTGAACAAAACCCTAGAGTCACCTCTGCTGCCACCACCAGACCAGTAATACAAGAGCAATGATCGAGGTCTGGATCGATCACGCTAATTAATCAACCTAGGGGCTTGATCCCCACTATAAACGATGACCTTGAGTGTGGAATAAATTACACGGTAATGATAATTCCGATTCGATGTTAGAATCGGCGCCCAATGCAACTCTGCCTCGTGTGGACCACGTGACCAGGACAAGTATACACATAAAACACATGGAAACAATAAAATGCAAATTAATAACAAATTTAATTTATTAAAAGAAAACTAAAACAAAATCTAAATATGTTCACTCCCTATCACTTTAACACTCCCTACTTGACCTGAGTGGCAAATGAGACTATTCCTATACATAACCATAGCAACTATACCTCTATGTTTTCCAGCTAAGATGTTGGGCTGGTCTCGGGGAGAGGTAAGATGTTTGACCTCTCCCAGCTGCTCCCGTATTCACACTGATTTTTCCCTTGTCTCGTCTCCCCCAGACAGAACATTGTATCCTTGCGCCTAGTCAAAGTTCTACCCAGTTACTAGCAAGGTTTAAGTTATAACAATTAAACTCGGTTGTACTTAATTGATCCAGACTAGTTGAATTATTTTACTGAAATAAATTACACAAGCCTCTAACGGCAGAGCTGTTCCCGATCACAAAAATGGTTATTAAAACTTTGAGAAATATTAGACATGTCAACCCTGCTGACCTATGACCGCCGGTCACTCCGCCTCAAAAGTTAGATCTGATTCGTGACGTCACTGATGGTGACTTAAACTCAATAATTAGAATACTCTTGATATTGTATCCAGTACTATTATACAATACAATTTTAATGCAAAATGAATAAAGGCTAATTTTCTCTAAATTACTGAATACTATAGGATGATTCATTTTACGCAGCTATGAACAAAGCGTTGGTTATTTCCACCGCGAATTCCCCTGGGGGTCAGGTCACCATGCGGCTCAGCTTCCCATTCTCTTTTGTCGATAAACCACTCTGGATAATTCTTACAACAGCCTAGTCTGTTACAACCCCCCCGCACAAGCACTTAGTAAACCTTGTTAATTTGTTAAAATTCACGAGGTTTAGTATCCAAACCCACAATTCAACTCATGCCACAAACAAAAGCTAACCTAACTAATAAAATTTGACAAATAATAGTCCAACATCAACATGTTTAAATTCATAAATTTCTCAGCTGTCAACTGACAGCAATCCTCCAATATCAGGAAACATACATCCTATCCTTACTGACATAGCTAAATAACATGTCCCTACTCTACCATCAAAACTAGCTATTAAACTCTCTTGGCTCTTCACTAGCCAAGTCCATGTGTCCTCTAGAGCCGGCCACACCGTGCTCAAACAAACATTAAAGTTATATCATCAGACTGAACTTTCAGTCATCCGGGAGCGTACTACGGAACTATCAGGTACACATCCGTGTACTAACCACTCCCCATCAAGGAACACACCTAACGTTTATTACATGTATCTAAAAATAAAATAAAAAATTCCTATACTATATCACAGGTTACGGCTGACTGTACAGCCAAGTGTTCTCACTCACTAGAAGTGTCAATGTTTATATTGGTCCGCCTCTCCTGTGTTCAAACATTCTGAAAAAAATAGCACAACATAATTTTCCATAACCGTTTGTTCTGGGCTGAGACAATTACACAGGGGCTTCGATTTTGATTACTGACCAATTTATAGAGTAAAATTCATATATTATACCAGAATTATTTTAAATCTGTTTTTCAACATTTAAAAAATATTGTGATTCTAACTCTGTTTTTCAACATTTAAACAAAAGTGTCCAGATGTTCTTTACACAGATGTTCAGAGCCAACTTTGTTGTTTGTATCAATTGTTCATATTGAGTAATCGAAAAAAAAAATCGATGCTGCTGGATGCTGAATGTAGTCGCTGACGATGACGGTGTCGATCTTGCTTCTCCCCATGTGTAGACATCAATACCTGGTCCTCTTGTACTCCCATCCGGTACTCCTGAATGACGACAGAGTGTAGTAGAGCTGAGTGCCAAGTGACAGCTGTAGAATACTGTTACTTCGGCCATTAATCTTGCTCTCGACAGTCCACACGCCTTCGTATTAATCACAGTTCACACGGTAGTCTTGATGTTAAACTTGTCGCAGATGACCACAGCAGAGCAGAACTGGATGTACCAACGGTGTCTCTTAGCAGGAGTGATGTTAGAAGGTCGTAGAGGCGGGTTGCTTGTTTGCAGAACAGGTGAATCTCGTCTTCCATCATTGCTCACGTCATCTCAGGCGTTTCTTGATGTCACCAGGTTACTAGGCCGTAAACACCAACTGTGCATACCCTCGTACCGCCGACTTTAGGCCAAAGGAGACAATTTTGCGACCTTCTATTGGCGAGTCCCGGTACTCTGTAGGGAAACCGTGCCTTCCACCTGTGACCGCCTTAGTTCTGCTTTCTTGTTACTTCAGATGACGTAATCATTAATCTTCCGGCGAAATTCTTGAGTACTGCTACGTGCTTTCCATTTCTTGACCTCTCCTCCAACACTGCTGGAATGGCTGCAGTCTTGATGACGCAGCAGGTGGGTAGTGGTGATCTCGAGACAGCTACCCCGGCGTTGTATGGCACCTCCGGTGACTGCTATAATGTGGACAGCTCGCTGGCCCTGACAACCTCGTTAGTGACGTGAGGCGTCGGCCGGGTGACTCTTGGACAGTCACTCATCCCCAAAGTAACTGATGTATGGGTTACTGGGTCTGGTGGGGGGAGGGCTTTGTGTAACGTGCCTCCCCCCTCGGTCTTTACAGACAAGGGTTCACGTGTGGCTGGAACAACTGGGTCGGTGTACCAATCAGACCTGGGAACAGACAGACACAACACAGCGGAAGCATAGATATACTCTGGGTTTGGTGGAGGTGGAACCCCAGAGCACGGTAAAAGTTGCTACCTGAGTTAAGTATAGACATAGTACATCTCATTGCCTTTACAGGAAAATCTAATCAATACTAAATTATACTAACTAAGGAAGTTACTTTACTGTACAGCGCGAGATCTCGTCACCATAGGGTGGCGAGACTGCACCTGACTACTGATGAGCGATGACAGAGAGTCATCCTCATCTTCTGACTCGTCGGTGAAGCCATGAGTCAGCACTGCTGAGTCAGGAACTAGACCCGCTGAAGGCAGTTCTAATTCCTCTCTAGCATGATATTGTTTCAATTTATTTACATGAATTGTCCTTTCCACCTGGTCCTCGAACACTCCTTTTATAACAAGATTAACCGGCCCCGCCCTTTTAATTACTCTATAGGGTCCTCGCCACCTCGGAGCTAGCTTCCTGCTCTGATTGGCGGGCGCAGCCTCATTCACTCTCAATACGAGGCTTCCTTCCGTCAACTCAAGAGGGCGCACTTTCTTGTCATAAAAATGAGCATACCGAGTCCGTGCCTTCTTGGACGCTTCAGCTGCAATATTCCATGCATTTCTCATTTTTCCAAGGACCTCTGAAGGATAGTCCTCCCCGTATGCAACATTATGTCTGTTAAGCAGACCTGACGGGAAATTGCATGAATTACCAGTAAACAAATGAAGAGGTTGGGTGTTAATTGATTGGTGGATGGCAGTATTCAAGGCGAACTGAACATAGGGTAGGTGTTCATCCCAGGTGTTTGCATCATGTTCAGCAAGGATTGCAAGCATATCCTTGACTGAACGATTAGTCCGTTCCGTCATTCCGTTTGCTTGTGGGTGGTAGGCCGTTGTAAAAGCCGAAGTTGTCTCTAAAATCTTACAAACTTCTCTAAATATATTCCCATTGAATTCTTGACCCCGGTCAGAGACTAAAACTTTAGGAGGTCCGAATACAGTAACGAACCTACGCAAGAACGCATCTGCAACCGTACGAGAATCCTTCTGAGGTAATGCAACTAGTGTAGTGTATCTAGACAGATGGTCAACTAGCACCAACACATATCTGTTACCCGCATGACTGTGGTGTAAATCAATCAGATCGGCCCCCACACGATCTAACGGTTCACGAATTTCAGGAAATTCCTGAAGTGGGGCTTGTACCTTAAGGGTGCCTTTCCTCCTCTGGCAACGAGGGCACGACTTCACGAAATTGATTACCTCAGAAAGTAATCCTGGAAAATAAAATAGAGACTTTGCTTTTAAGTGCGTTTTAAAGATCCCCGGATGCCCTGCAATTTTTGAAGCATGCGCAAGCTTTAACGCTGATGACCGCAACGCGTCCGGAATAACTAGCTGAAATACTGCCCTATCATTCTGGCTATTAACATAATACAGGACGCCCTGTTTCATCTCAAAATCATGTATAGGTAAATTCTTTTTCTTTTTCGGGTATTTTCCTCCCTCTAAATACTCAATAATCTCTTTCCATCTCGGCTCGTTCATCTGGTATTTTCTCATTTTATCCGATGGAATGGTTTCAATATTTTCATTAATCTGCATTGCTGCTATATTTCTACTTAGCGTATCTGGCACAACATGTGCTGGACCAGGCTTGTACAAGATCTGGAATGAGTGGGCCGAAAGTTCGTGAGACCAGCGTGACATTCGTGGGCATTTCGTTCGCTTTTTAAATATGTGTGTTAACGCTCGATGGTCTGTGTAGATTACAAAATGCCGCTGAAATAGGTAAGGCTCGAAATACCTAACTGATTCTACTACTGCCAGTGCCTCCCGATCCGTAGCTGAATAACGAACTTCAGGTCCTTTGACCTTCCTACTGAAATAGGCTACTGGATGGGGTAAATTATCTGCGTCTCGCTGAATTAAGCACCCGCCAATAGCAATACCGCTGGCGTCAGTGTGCACTTCCCACTCTTTCTCAAAATCAGGAATAGCCAATACCGGTGTCGTGATTAGTTGGTCTTTCAGTTTGCGATAGGCCTCGTCATGTTCTGATTTCCACACAAACTTCGCATTTTTCTTTGTCAGATCAGTCAGGGGTGCTGAAATGCCAGCGAAACCTTCAATGTGACGACGAAAATATCCGGCCGCCCCCAAAAACCTACGCACGTCCTTTGCTGTCCTTGGAGTAGGCATGTCAGCAATGGCGCGGCAAGAATCTGGGTCAGGTCGGATACCGTCTGGGCACACCTGGAACCCCAGAAATTTGAATTTCTGAGCCGCCAAGGTGCACTTCTGAACATTCAGCCTGAAACCTGCCTGATCTAACAATTTCAAAGTCTCAGTCAAGTCCTGTAGGTGTTCCTCAAACGTCCTGGAATATATCACAACATCATCCAGGTACGCTAAAGAATGCCTACCCAGTACCGGACTAAGGATAAAGTTGATGGCCCTCTGAAACGACGAAGGCGCTGTCTTCAAACCAAACGGCATCCTACGGAACTGATAAGTGTGCCTACCATCCGAGAATGCTGTTTTTTCCCTATCCTGTTCTGCCACCGGAATCGCCCAATACGCCGATTTTGCGTCAAGAGTTGAGAAATACTTAGCAGCACCAAATTGATCTATTATCTCCTGTATTCGGGGCAACGGATACACATCACCCTTAGTTAGTTCGTTCACCTTCCGGTAGTCAACACAGAAACGATAACTACCGTCCGGTTTCCGAACTAGCACAACAGGAGAGAGCCATGGTGACGTACTAGGCTCTATTACGCCCTGTCTCAACATTTTCTGGCACTCCTCCCTGATAATGTTCTTTGCCTGTTCCGGCAACCTCCACTGTCTTGTGTACACAGGCAAATGGTCACCAGTTGGAATGGTGTGCTCGATCTTATCAAGGAGACCAATCTGGTCATCCTCTGTCGCAAACAGTTTCGGGAATTTTCGTAAAACTCCTCTCAGTGCCTTCCTATCCGCCTGTGCAACATGTTGCAAATCAAGTGCTGAAATTAATTTTTCCACTTCCTCTACATTCTGTGCAACATTTCTCGTCTGGTATTGTACTTTGGATGGTGTTTTAGTGTTCAACATATTCAGTGCACTACATTGTGCAGTGACGGCTGGCGTCTCAGCTGACTCATGGTGAAAGATTTCTGTGTCCTCCACCATGGTTCCCTGAGATACCCTATCACCTGCCCTGAAGCGAAAAGTCTTATGTGAAAGATTGACAACTGGTTTGAGGCACCAGTCTCTTCGGAGGCGTGGGTTCGAATCCCACCGCTGCCACCATTGTAACACGGGTTTGGTTCCTCTCTCTTTACTTCCTTCTTTCTACTCCCTCTACCCGTATTCTTACTTTTATTTCTAAACCAAGGGACTCCAAAACTTTTACCAAAGCCAACTCCACGCCACGTGGACCTAAGACGATTGACCGACTTAGGATTCTACACCCAGTATGACGTGACCTAAGCTCTGAACAAAACCCTAGAGTCACCTCTGCTGCCACCACCAGACCAGTAATACAAGAGCAATGATCGAGGTCTGGATCGATCACGCTAATTAATCAACCTAGGGGCTTGATCCCCACTATAAACGATGACCTTGAGTGTGGAATAAATTACACGGTAATGATAATTCCGATTCGATGTTAGAATCGGCGCCCAATGCAACTCTGCCTCGTGTGGACCACGTGACCAGGACAAGTATACACATAAAACACATGGAAACAATAAAATGCAAATTAATAACAAATTTAATTTATTAAAAGAAAACTAAAACAAAATCTAAATATGTTCACTCCCTATCACTTTAACACTCCCTACTTGACCTGAGTGGCAAATGAGACTATTCCTATACATAACCATAGCAACTATACCTCTATGTTTTCCAGCTAAGATGTTGGGCTGGTCTCGGGGAGAGGTAAGATGTTTGACCTCTCCCAGCTGCTCCCGTATTCACACTGATTTTTCCCTTGTCTCGTCTCCCCCAGACAGAACATTGTATCCTTGCGCCTAGTCAAAGTTCTACCCAGTTACTAGCAAGGTTTAAGTTATAACAATTAAACTCGGTTGTACTTAATTGATCCAGACTAGTTGAATTATTTTACTGAAATAAATTACACAAGCCTCTAACGGCAGAGCTGTTCCCGATCACAAAAATGGTTATTAAAACTTTGAGAAATATTAGACATGTCAACCCTGCTGACCTATGACCGCCGGTCACTCCGCCTCAAAAGTTAGATCTGATTCGTGACGTCACTGATGGTGACTTAAACTCAATAATTAGAATACTCTTGATATTGTATCCAGTACTATTATACAATACAATTTTAATGCAAAATGAATAAAGGCTAATTTTCTCTAAATTACTGAATACTATAGGATGATTCATTTTACGCAGCTATGAACAAAGCGTTGGTTATTTCCACCGCGAATTCCCCTGGGGGTCAGGTCACCATGCGGCTCAGCTTCCCATTCTCTTTTGTCGATAAACCACTCTGGATAATTCTTACAACAGCCTAGTCTGTTACACTGGCACCACCCCTGGCACCACCCCCGGCACCACCCCCGGCACCACCCCCGGCACCACCCCTGGCACCTCCCCTGGCACCTCCCCTGGCACCTCCCCTGGCACCTCCCCTGGCACCTCCCCTGGCACCACCCCCGGCACCACCCCTGGCACCACCCCCGGCACCACCCCCCGGCACCACCCCTGGCACCACCCCTGGCACCACCCCTGGCACCACCCCTGGCACTCTGACAATTTAATATGGACATAAATAGGACTCAGATGCTTCAGGTGGTTTATAATATATTGGCAACTACGTGAGGCAATATTTCCTGGTTCTGGGTCGAGGTGTTCTCTGGCTAACTGTTCTTCTAAGTCACTATTGGACTATTGTTGATACACGCCGGTGTGATGGGGGGGGAGAAGGGGCCTGCATACTCGGCTAGTTAGGCTGGCGGGGGTTGAGCTCTGGCTCTCTGGTCCCGCCTCTCAACTGTCATCGCCCACCCGACTTCCATGTCTACTACAACCTGGTTGACTCTAGTACAGTCCCCCAGCCTACACCTCCAGCCTACACCTCCAGCCTACACCCCCAGCCTACACCCCCAGCCTACACCCCCAGCCTACACCCCCAGCCTACACCCCCAGCCTACACCCCCAGCCTACACCCCCAGCCTATACCCCCAGCCTACACCTGCAGCCTACACCCGCAGCTTACACCCGCAGCCTACACCTCCAGCCTACACCTCCAGCCTACACCTCCAGCCTACACCCCCAGCCTACACCCGCAGCCTACACCTCCAGCCTACACCCCCAGCCTACACCCGCAGCCTACACCTCCAGCCTACACCCCCGGCCTACACCCCCGGCCTACACCCCCGGCCTACACCCCCGGCCTACACCCCCAGCCTACACCCCCGGCCTACACCCCCGGCCTACACCCCCAGCCTACACCCCCAGCCTACACCCCCGGCCTACACCCCCAGCCTACACCCCCAGCCTACAACCCCAACCTACACCCCCAGCCTACACCCCCAGCCTACACCCCCAGCCTACACCCCCAGCCTACACCCCCAGCCTACACCCCCAGCCTACACCCCCAGCCTACACCCGCAGCCTACACCCCCAGCCTACACCCGCAGCCTACACCCCCAGCCTACACCCCCAGCCTACACCCCCAGCCTACACCCCCAGCCTACACCCGCAGCCTACACCCCCAGCCTACACCCGCAGCCTACACCCCCAGCCTACACCCGCAGCCTACACCCCCAGCCTACACCCGCAGCCTACACCCCCAGCCTACACCCGCAGCCTACACCCGCAGCCTACACCTCCAGCCTACACCCCCAGCCTACACCCCAGCCTACACCCGCAGCCTACACCCCCAGCCTACACCCGCAGCCTACACCTCCAGCCTACACCTCCAGCCTACACCCCCAGCCTACACCCCCAGCCTACACCCGCAGCCTACACCCCCAGCCTACACCCGCAGCCTACACCCCCAGCCTACACCTTCTTGAATTCCCCAGCGCCTGTGTGTAACTAGGTTGTGTAGCTCCGTGGCAATGTAATCTCTCTCTCTCTCTCTCTCTCTCTCTCTCAGATCACTGTTCATCTCTTTCCATCTCGGTTGAACGACTCTCGAAAGCCTCTTCAGGTATGCTCCAGGATTGGTTTCAGAGCAAGCGGAACCATTACATCCCCCTTCTCCCTCTCATCACGTAAAACCAAAACGGGCCAATTGAGATGAAAAGCATTAACGTTATGTACATGAACGTAAATGGAATTACTAGTAACGGGGTAGAGTTACAATGGCCACCAGGACCTGACGCGGTGTTGGGATCCTGTGTGGTGTTTAATGGCGCCCTTATTCTCTTACTGTTATGATAACGATTTGTTTTTGTTTGCGTTTGTGGTTTTGTGTGTTTATAACGCCGTCTTTTGTTTTCGCTTGTGGTACCTGGCGTTTATAACGCCGTCTTTTGTTTTCGCTTGTGGTACCTGGCGTTTATAACGCCGTCTTTTGTTTTCACTTGTGGTACCTGGCGTTTATAACGCCGTCTTTTGTTTTCACTTGTGGTACCTGGCGTTTATAACGCCGTCTTTTGTTTTCACTTGTGTTACCTGGCGTTTATAACGCCGTCTTTTGTTTTCACTTGTGTTACCTGGCGTTTATAACGCCGTCTTTTGTTTTCGCTTGTGTTACCTGGCGTTTATAACGCCGTCTTTTGTTTTCACTTGTGGTACCTGGCGTTTATAACGCCGCCGTCGAAGTGGCTTCACGTTTGATAACATAAATAGTCTACTTTCAGCCCGGCGAGTTAACCAGGTGTCGCGAAAGACACTAACTATCCAGGAGTTTACTGGATAATGAGGGAGATAGTGAGGACTTAGGACGATAAACGGGGGAACTATCCACCACTATCCACCACCACTACCCACCACCATCCTGGTGTTCCTGCCTTTGTTCCTACACAGTGTTTCCATGGCCACCTGGGCCCACAATGGCTGCCAACCTCACCAACCGCCGGCCACCCACCTCGGCCCTTGTGTGGGAGTGGTGTAAGGGTGGCAGCCCTGGTCCAGCCGGCCTAGTGGGATGGGTCCTTGTT
>NC_091195.1:20880588-21044113 GCF_040958095.1 Procambarus clarkii
AGGCCTTTTGAACTGAACCCTTACGAAACATGTACATCTTTCCTCAATCATAGCGGTGTTTTGCATGTCTTAACCCGTTTACGAGCGCGCAAGTGCTACGATGTTAGTGGATTGTAAATGACCTCACAGCCTTTCCGAGCTCGTAAATGGTTTGATAATCATAAACTAAAGCCGCCATTATTAAGGAAAGATGTAAAGGTTTCGTAAGGACCGGGAGCTGAAGCTTAACTAACTGATCTCTTCCTCTTTTTACAGGAAATTGGGTCGTAACCCCCTGGCCAGACTTCAAGATGGTCTTTTGCAAGTTTTAAGTAACTTAAACTATATGTAAGTATGTTGAGTGTGTGTGTGCAATATATATATATATATATATATATATATATATATATATATATATATATATATATATATATATATATATATATGTCGTACCTAGTAGCCAGAACTCACTTCTCAGCCTACTATGCAAGGCCCGATTTGCCTAATAAGCCTAGTTTTCATGAATTAATGTTTTTTCGACTACCTAACCTACCTAACCTAACGTTTTCGGCTACCTAACCTAACCTAACCTATAAAGATAGGTTAGGTTAGGTAGGGTTGGTTAGGTTCGGTCATATATCTACGTTAATTTTAACTCCAATAAAAATAAATTGACCTCATACATAATGAAATGGGTAGCTTTATCATTTCATAAGAAAAAAATTAGAGAAAATATATTATTTCAGTAAAACTTGGCTTATTAGGCAAATTGGGCCTTGCATAGTAGGCTGAGAAGTGCGTTCTGGCTACTAGGTACGACATTATATATATATATATATATATATATATATATATATATATATATATATATATATATATATATATATATATATAATAATATATATTGTGCAGCTATATGAAGGGGGGAGTACAGTGTGTCAAGAAACTAGCTACGTGATGCTAAAAGTTCCCATCACACAGGATGGTCAGTCATACAGGGCTTCTTGAGTTATATCTTGAGTCCATGTGATCAGTAGTCTGCACTGGCAGACTCTGGCTGCATTATGAGGATATCATCAAGAACACGAGAGGTAATAAAGTAATTGCAAAGCTCCAGGTACCTCATGCCAACGGGTCTGAATGGTCTAGTAACCGTATTTTTTTTTTTTTTTAATTAACATATTAGGTACATCTGCATTAGTGCAGCTACCCTAGACTATATGAAGTGGAGTACAGTGTGTCAAAAAAGCTAACTAGGTGATGCTATAAAATCCCCATCACACAGGATGGTTAGTCATACAGAGGCATGTGATTAGCGGTCTGCACTGGCAGACTCCGGATGCATTTTGAGGATATCAACAACACAAGATTGAATAAGGTAGCAGTGGTAATACAAGTCCCCATCTCGCAGGATGGTTAGTCATACAGAGTCATGTGTTTAATAGCCTGCACTAGCAAATTTTGGGTATACTGTGAGGATATCTTCAAGAATACGAGAGTGAATAAAGTAATTGCAAAGCTCCAGGTACCTCATGCCAACTGGTCTGAAAGGTCTAATAATTGGGCATTCAGTGATGTAGTGCGGGAGATCATGCCGTAGTTCCTGCTCACAGAGTTTGCAACTGGAGTGCTCAGGATTGGGAGACCCGTCACCTGCAGCCACCTGCCACAGGTAACGGTAACCCAACCTGATCCTTGCAACCACTGTGTCGCACAGTCTAGTGGACGTTTTGTGCTGTCCATAGATGTAGGTTTCAGATCTGAACAAATCATAGCTTTTTATACTAGTACTTTCAGGTCGTTGGGAGTCAGTAAGTTCTTTCCTATCAGATCTGAATGTTTGGACCAATACAGTTTTGACAGCAGAGATAGGGATACCTAGATCTTAGTTATACAAGTCTACGGGGTTATCAACTCACGTTTCACTACAGCAGTAACGCCTCTGGTGTCAACAATCAACCCATCGGCAACAATCTAAGCTGTCACCATCACTAACCTACACAATCACCAACATTTCCACCACCACCATCACCACCATCACCACCATCCCAGTCTCAATGTCTCTGTTGCAAAGTCAATGACAGTTTGAAGTTGGCAGTTTAGTGGCTCTCCAAGGCACTAGAGTAATATGACTTATGTGTGTGATACATATGTGTCATGTCATGTGTGTGGTACATATGTAGCATGTTACATAACGTTTTAGTGAGCCAGTAAGATTTAGAGTGGGGGGGAGGCTGTCTTACCCGTCATCTCTGCCCTCCAGAGGCGACCAATCAGCGATAAGGGAAGAATAGGTCACTTAGACTTGATGTGTAATCAAATCTTCCTTGTCCGAGGAGGCCTGGGCAGAGACCGGGCCTGTTCGATGTAACATCAAGAGAAAGATATTTATGAATGACCAGGTGATCAGGCTACACAAAAGAGGGAAGGGCACACACACACGCACACACACACACACACACACACACACACACACACACACACACACACACATACACACACACACACACGCGCGCGCGCGCGAGCAGGAAAAGCTCACTGAAATGATAGTGTGACTAGAAGCTATAAGTCAAACAGAAGATGACGTGTGTACAAATGTTACATATTTTTAATACCCATTACGGGCTCACCATAGCCTGTGCTACATGGACACTTCGTTCAGAGTAGCTAAATCTAACACAATAACAGCTATAAATCGGCTTCTACAGAAACTGGATGTGACATAAGCCGAAGGTCCAGGCAAGATATTACCTTGGATACTGAAGGAGTGAACAGAAGCAATGTGCAACCCTCTTCGGTAATTTTTACATTTTTCTCTGGACAAAAATGGGGCAACATGTATAATTTATACTGTTGAAAGAGGGTTAATGTACAAACGAACAACCTGTTCTCTTGCAAAGAACGTCGCTTTTCGACCGTAGCGTTACCCAAGTTTTTAGCGTTACAAAAATTTCCGTACTAGAAAAATGGAAGCGGCTCACGTAAGTGACGTATTGTCCCGTTTTCTGTTTTGGGTCCTCTGGCAGCTTAGGATAAGGCGGCACTTTAAATTGACCGTTTTCTTGACATTGGGAAACTTTAGGAGGACGGGCTGATAAGAAAGGGAAGATAAGTACTGAACCACAGACCAGTATCACTAACAAGGATTCTGTGCAAGTTCTCAGAGTGACCCGAGAACTTGCTAAAAGTTTACAACAAGATGCCAGAAGCTAAACAAAAATTGATAGGCCTATGCAGGCGAGGAGTCACAATAACGGGGCTGAAGTATGTTGACCAGACCACACACTAGAAGGTGAAGGGACGACGACGTTTCGGTCCGTCCTGGACCATTCTCAAGTCGAACTTGAGAATGACTTGAGAATGGTCTAGGACGGACCGAAACGTCGTCGTCCCTTCACCTTCTAGTGATAGGCCTATTTTTTTTGTAAATGCAGCGGTAGCATAGAAGTTTTACCCATAAAGGCACGAGACACAACTAGAAGATATGTGCAATAAAGCCCATATTCCTGAGCTGAGGGACTTGAGCTGTGAGGAAAGACTAATTAGCCGGTCGGCCAAGCGGACAGCACGCTGGACTTGTGATCCAGTGGTCCCGGGTTCGATCCCAGGCGTCGGTGAGAAACAATGGGCAGAGTTTCTTTCACCCTATGCCCCTGTTACCTAGCAGGAAAATAGGTACCTGGGTGTTAGTCAGCTGTCACGGGGTGCTTCCTGCGGGTGGAGGCCTGGTCGAGGACCGGGCCGCGGGGACACTAAAGCCCCGAAATCATCTCAAGATAACCTCAAGAAGCCCTGCAAACACACACAACTCGTCCTCTTTTTTCCGCTTGTTACAACTTGTAATAGAGTTGTTATCTCTTGTTATCAACGTTTTTATGATGTATTAAAAAGTTGTCAGAACTTGTTCGGTGTTAATCGTTGTTCACACGTTGCAGCGACGTCGTAGTTTGGTTGTGTGTTTGGTGGGAGGAACCTGGGGCCAGATTCACGAAGCAGTTACGCAAGCACTTAGTAATCTGGGGCCGGATTCACGAAGCAGTTACGCAAGCACTTAGTAATCTGGGGCCAGATTCACGAAGCAGTTACGCAAGCACTTAGTAATCTGGGGCCAGATTCACGAAGCAGTTACGCAAGCACTTAGTAATCTGGGGCCAGATTTACGAAGCAGTTACGCAAGCACTTAGTAATCTGGGGCCAGATTCACGAAGCAGTTACGCAAGCACTTAGTAATCTGGGGCCAGATTCACGAAGCAGTTACGCAAGCACTTAGTAATCTGGGGCCAGATTCACGAAGCAGTTACAGCAAATACTTACGAACCACTTACGAACTGTACGGTAGTATAGTTATATATATATAGTTATATAATATAGATAGTATAGTTATACGATATAGTATAGTTACGTCCTTGAAGCTAACTTGAATTGTAAATTATAAAATAAGAACAGGAAGCTGAGTCATTGCACTAAACTAAGAATATTCGGACACACACAGAAGAGTAAGGGGAGACATGATTACTACCTACAAAATCCTCAGGGGATATTAACAGGGTAGACAAGGATAAACTATTCAACACTGATGGTACACGAACAAGGGGACACAGGTGGAAACTGAGTACCCACATGAGCCACATAGACGTTAGAAGGAACTTTTTCAGTGTCAGAGTAGTTAACAGGTGGAATGCATTAGGCAGTGATGTGGTGGAGGCTGACTCCATACACAGTTTCAAGTGTAGATATGATAGAGCCCAATAGGCTCAGGAACCTGTACACCTGTTGATTGACAGTTGAGAGACGGGACCAAAGAGCCAGAGCTCAACCCCCGCAAGCACAAATAGGCTTAAACCAGCCTGTAAGCTGAGAGAGAGGGGGGAGAGAGAGAGAGAGAGAGAGAGAGAGAGAGAGAGAGAGAGAGAGAGAGAGCCAACCAGCTCGTGTGAGAGTGACTCTGGGTGTGGTAATGGCAGCCAATCACGGGTGCCTTGTCTGGGTCGCCCAATTGGGTAGTTTCACGAGAAATTACCCGGGATAACGAGCAGTTGGGTCGTTCCCCTCCACCTTCACGACTTAACTCTAATGATTACCAACTACTCTCTCTCTCTCTCTCACACAAATTCAGACAGATACAGACAGAAACATGACAGATGGACAGGCAGGTACACAGACATAAAGCCATAGAGAGAGAGAGAGAGAGAGAGAGAGAGAGAGAGAGAGAGAGAGAGAGAGAGAGAGAGAGAGAGAGACAGAGAGACAGAGAGAGAGACAGAGAGAGAGACAGAGAGAGAGACAGAGAGAGAGACAGAGAGAGAGACAGAGAGAGAGAGAGAGAGAGACAGAGAGAGAGAGAGAGAGAGACAGAGACAGACAGAGAGAGAGACAGAGACAGACAGAGAGAGAGAGACAGAGAGAGACAGAGAGAGACAGAGAGAGAGAGAGAGAGAGAGAGAGAGAGAGAGAGAGACAGAGACAGATTGAGACAGACAGACAGAGACAGAGAGAGACAGAGAGAGAGAGAGACAGAGAGAGAGAGAGATTGAGACAGACAGATATTCTACACACACACACATCAGAATCCCATTTAATTATATTAACGAAGAAATATTTTAGAAAAAAATACAATTCTTTTGAGGCATAGTTTGAATACTGAACAAAGGCATAGCTGCTATGTCTCAAGAAGCCGCCTCTGCTAAAGTGACACATCAAGGGCTTGCTCAAACGTACAAATATGTACTGTTTAATTCTAACAAAATTCACCTTATGTATTTCTGAACTGCCCACAATGACTTTCTGGAGAATTGAAAATGTAACTGAACAATATCTCTCCAAGCAATCTTAAGCCTTTGTTGTTTAAGATTCGCTTCTTGGAACAAAAAGTTCCAAGTAGCACGGGCTATGGTGAGCCCGTAGACTTTTACCTAGGTCTGATATATGCTATTTTAGGCCTAATATTGTACCTATTTACTGCTAGGTGAGCAGGGGGCATCAGGGTGAAAGAAACTCTGCCCCATTTGTTTTCGGCTTCGCCGGGGATCGAACCCGGGACCTGGGGATTATGAATCCCGAGCGCTGTGTGTGGAGGTGGTGGAGAGGAAAGGAAAGGGAAGGAGAGGGAAGATAAGAGGAAGGGATGGAAGAGGAGGGAGAGGAAGGGAGAGGAAGGGACGGGGGCCACACAAGGGACCAAAGTTTTCACCTGTTGGGACAAGTTAGTGTGCAAGTTATGTGCGCTGGTCGAAGGGAGAGTGAGACACCACTCCAGGGAGTGTGTGTGTGTGTGTGTGTGTGTGTGTGTGTGTGTGTGTGTGCGTGCGCGCGTGTGTGCGTGTGCGCGCGCGTGCGCGCGCGTGCGTGTGCGCGCGTGTGTGTGCGCGTGTGTGTGTGTGCGCGTGTGTGTGTGTGCGCGTGTGTGTGCGTGTGTGTGTGTGTGTGTGTGTGTGTGTGTGTGTGTGTGTGTGTGTGTGTGTGTGTGCGCGCGTGTGTGTGCGCGCGTGTGTGTGTGTGTGTGTGTGTGTGTGTGTGCGCGTGCGTGCGTGCGTGTGTGTGTGTGTGTGTGTGTGTGTGTGTGTGTGTGTGTGTGTGTGTGTGTGTGTGTGCGCGCGCGTGTGTGTGCGTGTGTGTGCATGCGTGCGTGTGTGCATGCGTGCGTGCGTGCGCGTGTGTGCATGCGTGCGTGCGTGCGCGTGTGTACTCGCCTATTTGTGTCTGCAGGATCGAGCATTGACTCTTGGATCCCGCCTTTCGAGCATCGCTTGTTTACAGCAATGACTCCTGCCCCATTTCCCTATCATACCTGGTTTTAAAGTTATGAATAGTATTTGCTTCCACAACCTGTTCCCCAAGTGCATTCCATTTCCCCACTACTCTCACGCTAAAAGAAAACTTCCTAACATCTCTGTGACTCATCTGAGTTTCAAGCTTCCATCTATGTCCCCTCGTTCTGTTACTATTCCGTGTGAACATTTCGTCTATGTGCACTCTGTCAATCCCTCTGAGTATTTTATACATTCCTATCATGTCCCCCCTCTCCCTTCTTTTTTCTAGTGTCGTAAGGCACAGTTCCCTCAGGCGCTCCTCATACTCCATCCCTCGTAACTCTGGGACGAGTCTCGTTGCAAACTTCTGAACCTTTTCCAGTTTCCTTTTATGCTTCTTCAGATGGGGGACTCCATAATGAGGCGGCATACTCTAAGACTGGCCTCACGTAGGCCGTGTAAAGCGCCCTAAATGCCTCCTTACTTAGGTTTCTGAATGATGTTCTAACTTTTGCCAGTGTAGAGTACGCTGCTGTCGTTATCCTATTAATATGTGCCTCAGGAGATAGATTAGGTGTTACGTCCACGCCCAGGTCTCTTTCGCGCGTCGTCACAGGTAGGCTGTTCCCCTTTATTGTGTACTGTCCCTTTGGTCTCCTATCACCTGATCCCATTTCCATAACTTTACATTTACTCGTGTTGAACTCCAGTAGCCATTTCTCTGACCATCTCTGCAACCTGTTCAGGTCCTCTTGGAGGATCCTGCAATCCTCATCTGTCACAACTCTTCTCATCAACTTTGCGTCATCCGCAAACATCGACATGTAGGACTCTACGCCTGTAAACATGTCGTTAACATATATTAGAAATAAAATTGGTCCCAGCACCGATCCTTGTGGTACTCCACTTGTTACTGTTCGCCAGTCCGACTTCTCGCCCCTTACCGTAACTCTTTGGCTCCTTCCTGTTAGGTAGTTCCTTATCCATGCTAGGACCTTTCCCCTCACCCCCGCCTGCCTCTCTAGCTTGAACAGCAGTCTCATGTGCGGTACTGTATCAAAGGCTTTTTGGCAGTCCAGAAATATGCAGTCTGCCCAACCATCTCTGTCCTGTCTTATCTTCGTTATTTTATCATAGAATTCCAGAAGGTTTGTTAGGCACGATTTCCCTGTCCAGAACCCATGTTGATGTTCACAAATCTAATGCTCTCCAGGTGTGCAACCAGTCGCAGCCTAATTATTCTTTCAAATATTTTGCAGGGGATGCTTGTTAGTGATACGGGATTGTAGTTAAGTGCCTCCTCCCTATCTCCTTTCTTGAAAATCGGAACGACATTTGCCTTCTTCCAGCAACTGGGCAATTCTCCCGACATAAGTGTTATTCATGATCTGACGCCTGAACGTGTTTCGTAATTCGTATTACATTTTCAAAGACATAGCCTTTGAAAAATAAAATTTTTCAAAGACTAATATATATATATACATATATACATATAAACGCATTTCGTAAAACTCTATTTAGTGTTTTCAGGTTACAGTTGTGTGTGTGTAAACTAAAGTCTTTGAAAATGTAATAAGTTATTACGAAACGCGTTCAAGCATCGCGACAAACTAGAAATAAAAATGAATTTTGGAGAATTGATTTTTCAATTACCATCGACAGTGAAAAGAAACATAAGAAATATTGAGAACATTCGTGTTAGAATTATTAATCTTACTTTTTCGGTCATATTTAGCATTATATATATATATATATATATATATATATATATATATATATATATATATATATATATATATATATATATATACACACACACACACACACACACACACACACACACACACACACACACACACACACACACACACACACACACACACACACACACACATTTTCCCGCCACCCTTGCCTACGCTGGCGGGCTTTCATGTGACGTTTTTAGTAGTATTACATAGGAAGAGCGCGGCGCCCCAGGCGGGCGGGGAAGGAGGAGGTCTGCAGGAGTCCCTCCCGCCAACATTCCCATTTTCATTATTGGAACGCGTTTGAGGGGGGACTCAAGACGCCCTCCTACGCTGAAAAGAGTGCATAAACAGAAGGCGGCAGATGATGTCTTGTGTACTGTGGTTGGGAGGGGGTTAAGAAGATGATATTCAAGACCTTCCATGCGGTTAGAGAAGGGATTTGGATTAAAAAAACATTTTTATGACAAGATTTGAGTCCCCCCTGGAATCTTCTTATCAGTTTTTTTTACTCATAACACAACTTTGTTATATATATATATATATATATATATATATATATATATATATATATATATATATATATATATATATGTCGTACCTAGTAGCCAGAACTCTCTTCTCAGCCTACTATTCAAGGCCCGATTTGCCTAATAAGCCAAGTTTTCCTGAATTAATATATTTACTAGAGTTTTTTTCTTATGAAATGATAAAGCAACCCTTTTCTCTATGTATGAGGTCAATTTTTTTTTATTGGAGTTAAAATTAACGTAGATATATGACCGAACCTAACCAACCCTACCTAACCTAACCTAACCTATATTTATAGGTAAGGTTAGGTTAGGTAGCCAAAAAAAGCTAGGTTAGGTTAGGTTAGGTAGGTTAGGTAGACGAAAAAACATTAATTCATGAAAACTTGGCTTATTAGGCAAATCGGGCCTTGAATAGTAGGCTGAGAAGTGCGTTCTGGCTATTAGGTACGACATATATATATATATAATATATATATAATATAATATATATATATATATATATATATATATATATATATATATATATATATATATATATATATATATATATATTAGTGTTATTGTTAATATCGTTAATGTTAAATATGCAGTGGTAGTTTGTTCAGATCACAAGATGGAGTTGCTTCCTACTGTTAAAATTGTTCTTCTAATGTTATGTTCTTATTGGATTACTGTTCTCATGTTATGTTTATTGGAATATAATAAATACGAACGGATGATATGAATTGTTTAACCTCAGTCATCCATACGGATTGAATTTTAATTCGAAACTTTAAAATCGGATTAAAATAAGTGTTGCCATCGCTCGGTGTTACCAATGATATTTCTGAACAGTATCACGAAGCTTAAGGCTAACCTCACTAACTTTGCAGGATGAACGGTCTAGGGTATGGGACGAACATATGGGCCGGGTAGGCCTGAGATCGAAAAGTTCATTATGTTTCCCATCATTTATTTAATGCTAGACACACATAGCGAGCGCGTATTCACCTAGTTGTGCTTGCGGGGGTTGAGTTCTGGCTCTTTCGGCCCGCCTCTCATCTGTCAATCAACATTTTTACACACACACACACACACACACACACACAGGAAACAGCCGGTAACAGCTGTCTAATACCTAGGTACCTATTTACTGCAAGGTCAATAGGAGCATCAGGGTGAAAGAAACTGCCCATTTGTTTCCGCCATCGCCGGGATCGATCCCCGGATTACGAATCCCAAGCGCTCCCTACTCAGCTGTCAAGCCCCTCTGTGTGCGCGCGCACGTTAGATGTACTGTTAAAATTTTATATTTAACATTGTTAAACAATAACAAAGAAACCAATATATATGTCTGGTTAATAGTGAGCTCGCTACAGATGTATATAAAGTATTTCAAGATATATACAATCTTTATAAAGATATAAAGTTCATTTTATTTTAACATGCTCAACGGAGCAGACCACTAACTAGGACTGGTTAGAGACTGGGCCGCGGGGACGTTGATCCCCGGTATGATAGAATTATCTTAATCTGGTAATTCGGTATTGGGTTCGTCAGTCTCTAGAGGGTTATCAAGACCTCAACAATACTTTATTGATCACCCTGTAAGTATACTTTATTGCTGAAAGTAGACTACAATAAACCTAGTATACACTCAGAGAAAATAAAGGTTTACTGCCTGGTGTTAAGGTCCTATCCTAATAATGACTCGTGTAATTGTTTTTTCAGGTCATTTATTTTTTCACAAAATTACCTTAATGGTCTACTATGTAAAATAGAAATACGTAGATTCACATTTTCAAAACTAAAATACTTTCGAACCATTACATTTGAAAATACATTTAACCATTCAGCCACACAGTGATGGAGCATCAAACATTATAGAACACAGGCGGGTTTGCGTCAAGTTATATCGTTCCACGAACCTTCCAATAGTTTCAGGAACTGTGATTATCGTCAAACAGAAAACGGAGTTCAGGTGTGACTTAAAACTTTTAGCGGCGGTAATAAAATTTGATTATTAATTTGTCTTGTACTTTAATTTGTATGATTTATATTTTTATTTGTATACGTCGTTATTCACATTATATTGTATCTTTATATCATGTGTTGCTTATCATTGTGATATTATATATTCTACTGAAGAGGTGCCATTGAAGTAGTTCCGAGGATCAACGTCATATCTCGCCCTCAGATCAACCAGGCATGTTATATAATCATTTCCATAATATGCTTCCAAGGATAGTAATTATACATGTATAGGTTTTATTAAAGCGAAATTGTATAGCGTGCAAACCTGCAATTGTGTAGAGGCTTGTGTTACTGGGGGTCGCGACACGGTATCTTTAAGGCCAGGGCAAAGGCCTGACGTGCCTGTTGGTGTGGTCCGATAAAGCCATTGGTGTTGCTGACGATGAAAGGTGTGGGAGCCTTTATGCCTCTGGCCGGGAAGTTTGGACCGGTTAGTCCATAACGAAGCTGTTGGGGTACGTTGTGTGGGTGGTGGTGAGAGTGGTGGCTGGTAGAAGGTGGTAGGGGAGTTGTGGTGGTGATAGTGGTAGGTGGGTTGTTGCTCGGCTATCAGTGACTGAGGGGGAGTGAGGTTCAGCACTATGCCTCGTCTGCTAGTCTGTTGTACCCGTTGCGTTATAATTTAACTGTTCCGGCGTTCGAATTCTTTGTCGAGCCTTTTCCTTTAAAGTTCAGGATTGAGGTGGCTTCCACAACTTCTCTAGTACATTCCGTCTTATCTTGAGGTTATCTTGAGATGATTTCGGGGCTTTAGTGTCCCCGTGGCCCGGTCCTCGACCAGGCCTCCACCCCCAGGAAGCAGCACGTGACAGCTGACTAACACCCAGGTACCTATTTACTGCTAGGTAACAGGGGCATAGGGTGAAAGAAACTCTGCCCATTGTTTCTCGCCGGCGCCTGGGATCGAACCCAGGACCACAGGATCACAAGTCCCGCGCGCTGTCCGTTCGGCCGACCGGCTCCCTTTCTTGACCAGCCGTACTGGGTACCAGTACTTCCTTACATTCCTGCGACTCATTTGCGACTCCAGTTCCCACTTGTGCCCTCTTGGCTTATATTTTCTCAACTTAGAGGCTGTCCTTGTCCACTGTGTCTACTCCCCTCTGTATCTTGTATGTAGTGATCATATCCCTCTCTGTTTCGTGTCTCTGCTTGTGAAATTTAGTCTCTTTGAAGTATCCTCATATCTTACCATCTCAGCTCTGATATTTTTCTTATTGTAAATATCTGTACTTTCGTCAGTTCAGGTTTTGTTTAATAAACTCTAGGATTCTATGCCGGTATAACATATTCTTCAACCCGTTCTCGCAAATTCGTAAAGTCAATATTGACTTATTAACTACGTGCATAGGTGATATACTAAACATAATAGATACCCTTAAAAAGATTCATAGAAAACACCAACCTTACCTAACCTTGTTAGTATCTTAAGATAAGCATCGTATTGCTTCGTAATTACAATTATTACTTAACCTATACCTATTATAGGTTAGGTAATAATTGTAATTACGAAGCAATAAGATGGTTATCTTAACATACTAAGTAGGTTAGGTAAGGTCGGTGTTTTCTATGAATCTTTTTAAGGGTATCTATTATGTTAAGTATGTCACCTATGCACATATTTAATAAGTCAATATTGACTTATTAAATTTGCGAGAACGGGTTGTATTCTTATATTAATCTTACTTGGTTTTATAGATTGCCTTAAGAGAAGCCATATTTAGGATTTTAGGTGCCATTCTAATGTTTGTCAGCGTCCTGTGTGCTGCTGATGTTATCCTGTTTGTGTGTGTGCCTCTAGTGTTTGTGTAGGATATCCACCTCCAAATCATTTTCTCTTTAAGACTCCTGCAGTTGCCTTTCCCAGCTGAAAATGATCTGGGTTTTCCTGTCATTTTATTCAGTCTTTCGTATTTACATTCTTCATTAGCTTTGCATCTTGAGGTTATCTTGAGATGATTTCGAGGCTTTAGTGTCCCTGCGGCCCGGTCCTCGACCAGGCCTCCACCCCCAGGAAGCAGCCCGTGACAGCTGACTAACACCCAGGTACCTATTTTACTGCTATGTAACATAGGCATAGGGTGAAAGAAACTCTGCCCGTTGTTTCTCGCCGGCGCCTGGGATCGAACCCAGGACCACAGGATCACAAGTCAGCGTGCTGTTCGCTCGGCCGACCGGCTCCCTTTTGTTTTTTGTTTACCTCGTCTGCAAACATGACACTTAACTCAAAGTCGACGCCTCCCTGACTTTTTGTCTTGTGTTCCGCCCTGTAGGTACTCCATTATCCACTTTGTTGTTTTTCTCCAGATATCGCTGCTTGCTTCTCATTTTGTGCGCTGGACGTAACTGAGAAATGGTATTCTATGCTTTCTGCCAGTCTAGGAAGATGCTGTAACGGTTCTATTGTTACGTAAAGTATGGTGACAAATAAACACAGACACTAAGATACTATATATATATTTGGTCGAATATACAGAAGTACACAGGTGATACTTTGGTGTGAGTTGAGCGCACTGAGCGTCGGTACAGTATCTCGCAAGTGTCTGCTCTAGACCACACTTGAAAGTAGACTCTGGTTAATGTTTGCTATCCTGCTGCTTATATGCTCGGGCAACTCCTCACCGTATTGCCCGGGCAACGCCTCACCTCATTCATCTCCAAAGGTTGACAGGAATATTAACAATGCATTTGGAGCGAGTATATTATTGCATAATCTACTCGCTACAATGCAGCCAACCCATACTTTTTTTCGTGTATTTTGTTCCCCCTTGGCATAGAACTCAATCATGCTTGATGCCACTTTTTCCTCGTCTACATCCATGTTGTCCATTCATTACAAAGCTTATCCACTCCAGCTATTGACATTTTTAACGGGATTTCCTTTGGCACCATTTTACATGGAATAATTTTCATTTTAGTCTCTCCTGGTTCCGTTTTTCTTAATACTGGGACTACGTTTTCCTTTCAAAGAATTCTGGAAGATTTCCTGTCTTGGATGTTTATTGTTAGTTGAGTTGTAGTGGGTGATAAAGTACTCAGGGAGCCGGTCGGCCGAGCGGACAGCACGCTGGACTTGTGATCCTGTGGTCCTGGGTTCGATCCCGGGCGCCAGCGAGAAACAATGGGTAAAGTTTCTTTCACCCTATGCCCCTGTTACCTAGCAGTAAAATAGGTACCTGGGTGTTAGTCAGCTGTCACGGGCTGCTTCCTGGGGGTGGAGGCCTGGTCGAGGACCGGGCCGTTGGGACACTAAAGCCCCGAAATCATCTCAAGATAACCTATACAGCATCCTTCAGCAGTTTGGGTGATACTGCATCTGGTTCCCTACCTACGTTCTGGAAATACCGGGGATCCATGTCCCCACGGCCCGGTCCTCAACCAGGCCTCCTTTTTGTTACAGTACCTGTTTGGAGAAGCGGGATTCGAGCAGAGGTCATGAACGAAGCCCAGGTCGAGACCGCGACATACGCCATCAGTCGCTAGTCGGTTGTAAAGTGGTTCTCACTCATAAACAATGGGTTTGGTGACTGGTTTAACGATCATTTGATGAGGACGGGCTGGTGTGAGGCGTGAGGGGAGGCAGTGAGGCGCTGAATGAGGGGCTTCAGACACAACAAAGGCAGTTCCCTCGAGAACAAATGACTAAGCCATTAAGGGATGAAAGGGGTGAATAGGGCCATTCTTTCTCCCAACACGATAAATATATTCACCATAGAAAATGGGGAGTTACAGGAATCTGATGGTAACGCTGAACACAGCGGGAATACAGTGATGCAGGGGAGATACAGAAGTGTGAATGGTAGGTTTAGGAGTCTGTAGCTCTTCATACAACACACTGCTTGCTACAGAGACCACCGCTTTACACCTGGACTCTCTCTGACACTAAGACTGGCGGGGTTGATCTCTCTCTCTCTCTCTCTGTCTCTGTCTGTCTCTCTCTCTGTCTCTCTCTCTCTCTGTCTCTCTCTCTCTCTCTCTGTCTCTGTCTCTGTCTCTCTCTCTCTCTCTCTCTCTCTCTCTCTCTCTCTCTCTCTCTCTCTCTCTCTCTCTCTCTCTCTCTCTCTCTCTCTCTCTCTCTCTGTCTCTCTCTCTGTCTCTCTCTCTCTGTCTCTCTCTCTGTCTGTCTGTCTCTCTCTCTCTGTCTGTCGTCTCTCTCTCTCTCTCTCTCTCTCTCTCTCTCTCTCTCTCTCTCTCTCTCTCTCTGTACTATGTTTAAATAATTACAAAGAACATACAGAATAATAGAACACGGTGATTAATTACTTCTTACATGTAAATCATAGTTAAAAAGCCGCAAGTTTGTGAAGCATTTAAGACCACTTTTTCTGATGGACGGATGTATGAAGTTGGTCAACTGAACATGACCAGTATAAGGCAGGGTAGAACAAGGGACATGACCAGTATAAGGCAGGGTAGAACAAGGGACATGACCAGTATAAGGCAGGGTAGAACAAGGGACATGACCAGTATAAGGCAGGGTAGAACAAGGGACATGACCAGTATAAGGCAGGGTAGAACAAGGGACATGACCAGTATAAGGCAGGGTAGAACAAGGGACATGACCAGTATAAGGCAGGGTAGAACAAGGGACATGACCAGTATAAGGCAGGGTAGAACAAGGGACATGACCAGTATAAGGCAGGGTAGAACAAGGGACATGACCAGTATAAGGCAGGGTAGAACAAGGGACATGACCAGTATAAGGCAGGGTAGAACAAGGGACATGACCAGTATAAGGCAGGGTAGAACAAGGGGACATGATCAGAATAAGGCAGGGTAGAACAAGGGACATGATCAGTATAAGTCCTAGCGGCCTAGCAGACGGCGCTCGGGAGTCGTAGTCCAATGAGACCGGGTTCGATTCTCGACCGAGGCAGAAACAAACTGGCAATTTCACCTGATGGCTCTATTCACCTAGCGGTAAATATCAACATTGTTCTGGTAATTTCTTTCCGATACTCTCCTTGTGTTTATGTATGCTTTCCTATCTCTGTTGTGTGTTCATGTTTACCCTTTGTTCTTTGTTCTTTGTTCTTTGTTCTTTGTTCTTGTTCCACTCCCTCCTGCTGCTTATATTTGGTCTACTTCTTGACGCATTATTAAATCATGGGTTAATGTTCTCTCTCCTTGAGCCCTTTACTGTGTGTGTGTGTGTGTGTGTGTGTGTGTGTGTGTGCGTGTAATTACCTAAGTGTAGTTACAGAATGAGAGCTACGCTCGTGGTGTCCCGTCTTCCCAGCACTCTTTGTCATATAACGCTTTGAAACTACTGTCGGTCTTGGCCTCCACCACCTTCTGTGTGTGTGTGTGTGTGTGTGTGTGTGTGTGTGTGTGTGTGTGTGTGTACTCACCTAGTTGTGCTTACGGGGGTTGAGCTCTGGCTCTGTGGTCCCCCCTCTCAACCGTCAATCAACTGGTGTACAGATTCCTGAGCCTATTGGGCTCTATCATATCTATATTTGAAACTGTGTATGGAGTCAGCCTCCACCACATCACTGCCTAATGCATTCCATTTATTAACTACTCTGACACTGAAAAAATTCTTTCTAACGTCTCTGTGGCTCATCTGGGTACTAAGTTTCCACCTGTGTCCCCTTGTTCGTGTCCCACCCATGCTGAAGAGTTTGTCTTTGTCCACCCTGTCAATTCCCCTGAGAATTTTGTAGGTGGTTATCATGTCTCCCCTTACTCTTCTGTTTTCCAGGGATGTGAGGTTCAGCTCCCTTAGTCTTTCCTTGTAACTCATTCCTCTCAGTTCTGGGACCAGTCTGGTGGCATACCTCTGAATCTTCTCTAACTTCGTCTTGTGTTTAACTAGGTATGGACTCCAGGCTGGAGCTGCATACTCCAGGATTGGTCTTACATATGTGGTATACAGGGTCCTGAACGATTCCTTACACAAGTTTCTGAAGGCAGTTCTTACGTTGGCGAGTCTAGTATACGCCGCTGATGATATCCTTTTGATGTGGTCCTCTGGGGACAGGTTCGGTGTGATATCAACCCCCAGATCTTTCTATTTGACTCTTGCAGGATTTCACCTCCCAGATGATACCTTGTGTTCAGCCTTCTGCTCCCTTCGCCTAATTTCATGACTTTACACTTTCCTGAGTTGAACTTTAGCAGCCATTTTCTAGACCATTCCTCCAGTTTGTCCAGGTCATCCTGTAGTCTCTGCCTATCTTCATCTGTTTTGATTCTTCTCATAATTTTTGCATCATCAGCAAACATTGAGAGGAACGAGTCTATACCCTCTGGAAGATTGTTTACATATACTAGAAACAGGATGGGTCCAAGTACAGAGCCCTGTGGGACTCAGCTGGTGACATCTCGCCACTCTGATGTCTCCCCCCTCACAGTTACTCGCTGTTTCCTATTGCTTAGATACTCCCTTATCCACTGGAGCACCTTACCTTTTACTCCTGCCTGTTGCTCCAACTTTTGTAACAGCCTTTTGTGAGGTACTGTTGTTACGGACCCGAGCCCAGCGTCCGAGCACAGAGCAGTGACGACCACGCCATCTGTGGGTCAGCTCCCGAAACCCCTCCAAATGGACGACGCCATCTAGTGAGGACGAGATATACCGGCCACAGGGGCTGGTTTCTCGTCCTAATCAGCTCGTGACACAGCCGCTGCTTACCTCTGGTGAGGTGACGCTTAGACAGCAACGCCATCTATGGAGTGGATAGGTGGGCGTTGGTGTCTAAGCCTGTAAGTGAGGTGCCCTAGGGTGTCCCTAGTACTGATGACGTGTCTGATTACAGAGTCGACCTGGGACTGCTGGATTGGACGATGGGCAGTCTACCCAAGGCAGCCCTAGAATTTCCACGAATTTGCTGTAGAAGTTGTGAGTCACCCCCCGGATGAACACTGTTGTGTTAGCCTGCCTGTGACGTGGCAGTTGAGGAATTGTCGTACCCGGGGCTGACTGGTGGAGAAGACTAGCCACTGGGGTGTTGTGGTGAGGAGAGTGATCTGTGGAATCACACGAGGCTCCTGCCTAGGGCTCGCAACCCTAGTATCGGTCGTGGAGTGGCCTACGCAGCGTAGCTGATTGGAACCTGCCAGCTACAGGCTGGATTTGTGGTTGAAGGCCTCCACGACGGTGCACCCAGTGGGACTGTGATTTGGCTGGCCTGTGGCCGGGGTAGACTCGTCAGGAGAATCTAAGGATTCATCATGAGGCCACGAGAAGAGAACCAGGGTTACTCATCGTGAGCACCGTGGGGCATCCCGTGTCTTCGGAGGAAGACGTATTATTGTAAATATGAAGTGTAGTAATAGTAATCGCGTGTGACGGTTTATATACTTATTTATGGTGGTGGAATAATTATATATTTAAGTTTGGTGCAGTTTTATCCCTTCCCCTTTAATTTACTTGCGTCACGGAACACATCCCTTGAAAGCCACTACTAACGTGGGGCCGGATACCCTAACTCTAATAACATCAGAGAAAGAACCCAGTTGCGACCCAATAGGGCCGTAACAACTGTGTCAAAGGCTTTCTGACAGGCCAAGAAAATGCAGTCTGCCCACCCTTCTCTTTCCTGTCTAATTTGTGTTCCTTGGTCATAGAATTCTATTAGGCCTGTGAGGCACGATTTACCATCTCAGAACCCATGCTGGTGGTGTGTTACAAAGCTATTTCCCTCCAGATGCTCTACGAGCCTTTTCCTCACAATCTTCTCCATCACCTTGCATGGTATACAAGTTAGGGAAACTGGCCTGTAGTTCAGTGCCTCTTGCCTGTCACCCTTTTTGTATATTAGGACTACATTAGCTGTCTTCCAACTTTCCAGAAGGTCTCCTGTTTCCAGTGACCTGTTATGCACCATAGAGAGTGGCACACTTAATGCTTCTGCACCTTCCTTTAGTATCCACGGTGAGATTTTGTCAGGCCCAACAGCCTTTGACACATTCAGCTCCAACAGATTCCTTTTGACCTCATCACTGGTGAGGTCAAATTCCTCCAAGGTTGTTCGGTTTGCCTCCTCATTTAGTGCAGGGACCTCTTCTTGTTCTATTGTGAACACCTCCTTGAATCTCTTGTTGAGTTCTTCACACACCTGTGTGTGTGTGTGTGTGTGTGTAATTACCTAAGTGTAGTTACAGGATGAGAGCTACGCTCGTGGTGTCCCGTCTTCCCAGCACTCTTTGTCATATAACGCTTTGAAACTACTGACGGTCTTGGCCTCCACCACCTTCTCCCCTAACTTGTTCCAACCGTCTACCACTCTGTTTGCGAAAGTGAATTTTCTTATATTTCTTCGGCATCTGTGTTTAGCTAGTTTATATCTATGACCTCTTGTTCTTAAAGTTCCAGGTCTCAGGAAATCTTCCCTATCGATTTTATCAATTCCTGTTACTATTTTGTATGTAGTGATCATATCACCTCTTTTTCTTCTGTCTTCTAGACAGAAGACAGCACCCTTGATTAGCGAGTTTGAACAAACGAACATATATATATATATATATATATATATATATATATATATATATATATATATATATATATATATATAATAATATAATCTCACGACAAGTTTGAATGGACCCCAAGCCATATGTATCGGAAAACTCTTCCTCGTGCAGGGTTCGAACCTCGGACAGCCAGGCGCTCCATACACACACTAGCGTATCCAGTACCATGTCCACTAGACCACAACTGACTGTTAAAACATTTAGAAGTTTGATATACTTTTTGTCCAATTGCCAACAGCACTCGGTGGCCAATGGGCACAGATAGTTCCATCAAATCAATTCACTATATGATGAAAACACGACCATCATTTTACACGAGAAGCTTGGAAGCTTCCTTGTGAAACCCTTCACAAGGAAGAGTTTTTCTGATATAAATGATGAGACGATGAGCTGCCGGGCTCTTGCTTGTGTTATGATGAGATTATTTATCTATACAATGTATATAGGGGATCTGATCCTCCCACCAGAGGATCTGATCCTCCCACCAGAGGATCTGATCCTCCCACCAGAGGATCTGATCCTCCCACCAGAGGATCTGATCCTCCCACCAGAGGATCTGATCCTCCAGAGGATCTGATCCACCAGAGGATCTGATCCTCCCACCAGAGGATCTGATCCACCAGAGGATCTGATCCTCCAGAGGATCTGATCCACCAGAGGATCTGACCCTCTAAATTCAATAATCAGACGGCCGCCCAGGCATTCTTATCTCCTACAACAAAGACTTTAATTTCTATTCCTGTGGTATGCAAATTTTTATTACCATTTCTCTTGTTTAAAAGTGTAAAATATATTACAAAACGGGTATACTGACTGTTGTGGCTATACTCACTTGGGCAGGTATACTTGCCTTGTATAGTTAGAGGGTTTCGGTGGCACAGTTGGCTTTGTCCTCAACTCACAATCGGGGATCCCAGTTTCGATTCCCAAGCAGTACAGAAACCTTTCACCTAACACCTTTGTTAATCTAACAGTAAATATACCCTCGAGTGAGGCAACTGTTATAGGCTTGCATTCTGGGACGGGGGGGGGGGGGGGTGGATAAGCAGTTCCACCTTAGTGGGGCCTCGAAATAAACCTAGTGTGTGTACACACACACACACACACACACACACACACACACACACACACACACACACACACACACACACACACACACACACACACACACACACACACACAGGCTTCCCGTCCCTGGCAAAACAAAAACGAGTCATTCACACCAGAGTAGATATATGCTCAATACTCTGTCTTGTGTTCACTCAAAAGATGAGTGACTCCGCCCAAGAAACTAGTCCTTCGAGCCAAAGATTTTATTACAAACTAACGTTGTTCCTGCCCGTACAGGGACCTTGTACAGACGCAGCTAGTGTGCGACTGCGGGCTGACGTGGCTGGCGGAGGCTGTGGCCACTAAGAGAGTCAACATCTCCAGAGGCTCAAAGTGCTACCGCCCTCGAGCTCTCAACGGTACCCACATCAAGAAGCTCACGCCAGATCAACTCCAGTGTCGTAAGTATCTCCATCAATCATAGCTGCTATACTGTCATTTCTGGCTGATGGCTTGCATTGCTGCCAGGAATGTCGGGTCTTGTAAGTACCCTGCAACAAACTACCGGATAACAAAATAGACATGAGATCACTGGGTTGTTTTAAGTGCAGGCCAGATATTATATATGAATGAGTTTAGATGGATATAATTAGAACCTCCCTCATGTGGGCCATGAGGCAGATTCTGCAGTTTCCATTACTTTTATGAAACAATCCAGGAACTTCCTTACTGCTAGAGCTGCTAGAGCTGCTAGAGCTGCTAGAGATATCAGGTATTCGAATTACAAGGACCAACCTTCAAGGAAAGCTTCAAGGCACTGGGGAACCAAGGCACAAGGTGTACCGGAGGGCTTGCTGGTTTTAGTTGTTTTTCTTCTCCGGCAGCAAGACTTACTTCCAGGAAGACAAGTACTAGGTGGTCGTAATGCTAGGGTGGTGCTACGGAGATTGGGTACTTGCTGCTGTGGAAGCTGGTTTCTAGGTGCTGGGAGGCTGGGTGCAAGGCACTGTAGGTTAGAGAGGCTGAGTACCTGAAGCTAGGAAGGCTGGGTATCTGGTACAAAGCTGGGTGCCTGGGGCTAGGAAGGCTGGGTGCCTGGAGCTAGGAAGGCTGGGTGCCAGGGTTGTGGCAGAAGACTCTGGCAGGCACATCCGCCCTAAGTTATTTTTACCAAGCTAAAGTTTCCTTATTAGTGGGATCAAATTAACTCCCGGGCCTTCTAAGCTGCTTAGTGAGGGCAAGAGAGGAGAGAGAGGGAGGAGGTAGACCTAGGTAGATATGCAGGTAAAGAACCACCCATGAAAAAAAATGTGATGACGAGGGTGAAAACTTTATATATATTTATAGTTCCAAAAACGAGCTACCCGAGGGTAGGGGGGGGGGATAGATTGATATTTTGAAGTTTGGGATTTTAAGAAAAATCTTAAGTAGTTTATAACATTTAATTTATATAGTATTAAGGCATGATAATGTACTTACCAAATTACCTTAACCCTTAAACTGCGCAGCTCGGTAAAAATACTGCATCTTGTTGTACGCGACACACAGCAGCTCACAGAGTTAATGTATCACAAATCACAGCTAATTCAAGGTAAAAAGTAATAGTCCAGGGGGGCAATTCAACATAGTATGACAATAACTTAGCTTCTTTACATCAACAAAAATTAGCGTTAATGTGTTGTGGTACAGATGGTCCCGGCCTCTCTGTGGTGGAGCTGGAGCCGGGGCTGGACCAGGTGGTGTTCGCCGGGGACTCCTTGCGTCTCCGCTGCCGGGTCACCAGCGCCGAGGAGAGCCACCAGGTATGGTGGGCACACGGCGATGCCCACATCGTGCCCAGGAAGCCCGCCTCCAACAGCTCCGCCACTGTCACTGGCTACCTTGACCAGCACCACCAGCGCGGAGGAGCCAGCGTCAAGATCACCTACATGCCCGAGGCTATAGAGAGGTAGGTTAAGCCTCTCCATCATTATTATGTTTGTTTCAGATTCAGCTTCTCGGAACAAAACGTTCAAAGTAGCCATTAGGATACCTGATCAACAGGCCGAGACTCGTAAGTCGGACTGTGAGCAGCCGCGTCCAACAGCCTGGTTGACCAGTCCAGCAACCAGGAGGCCTGGTCAAGGACCGGGCCACGGGGACGCAAAGCCCCGAAACCGTCTCAAGGTAACCTCAAGGTAGCACGGGCTATGGTGAGCCCGTAGCATTATTGTGTTTTACACCATGTTTGTCAGGCTGTTTGTTTCCTAAATGGATAGATAACATTAACCTGTTATGCTTTCTAAATGTTTATTGACTAAATGTTATGAACTCCGTAACCGGGTTATTTTAAACTCAACGATCCTTCTCAAGTCCAGAGATCCCTAAGGTTGGTGGAAATGCAGTGTAATGTTTAAGGTACAATAAATAAAATTGCACGTAAAAATAACCCTTATTATTATTATTATTTACAATTGCCACTATATACAATCTTCTGACGAGGTCGTCCAGCCCATACTAGTCCTCGTGCTATCTAGCTTCAAAGATGACACACTATGTACCTCCCTCTGACGAGGTCTTCCAGTCCTACAATAGCCCTCACACTAGCTGCAGTTATGGTGAAGTCTTCCAGCGCTCCACTAGCCCCTCACGCTAGCTTCAGTTATGGTGAAGTCTTCCAGCGCTCCACTAGCCCCTCACGCTAGCTGCAGTTATGGTGAAGTCTTCCAGCGCTCCACTAGCCCCTCATGCTAGCTGCAGTTATGGTGAAGTCTTCCAGCGCTCCACTAGCCCCTCACACTAGCTGCAGTTATGGTGAAGTCTTCCAGCGCTCCACTAGCCCCTCACGCTAGCTGCAGTTATGGTGAAGTCTTCCAGCGCTCCACTAGCCCCTCACGCTAGCTGCAGTTATGGTGAAGTCTTCCAGCGCTCCACTAGCCCCTCATGCTAGCTGCAGTTATGGTGAAGTCTTCCGGCGCTCCACTAGCCCCTCATGCTAGCTGCAGTTATGGTGAAGTCTTCCAGTGCTCCACTAGCCCCTCACGCTAGCTGCAGTTATGGTGAAGTCTTCCAGCGCTCCACTAGCCCTCTGGCTAGCACACTCCCGCAAAGGTGTCCCAAGGTTGACCTGTGTATTGCTTTACTCTCTCTGCTTCTCTGCCATCTGTCACCAGTACCTCATCACATCCCAGAACAGCAGACCAGAAGATGGGGAAACTAATATTAATAGGAGGGTCAACTATTTAACCCTGAACCTAGATCATAGATGGCACCGAGGTCCATCACTAAATGAATAAATAACATTAATCTGTTATGCTCTCTAATTGTTATTGACTAAATAGATACATAACATTAACCTGTTATGCTCTCTAAATGTTTATTGACTATATGAATAGATTAACATTTCACTATCATGAACCTCTCCACATTGTATACAGACTAAATGGGTAGCTAACCAAACTGATATCATCCATTATAGAACCCACATGCAAAGACACTACAGCAGCCCCACTGTACAAACAATAATACTCACAGCTAATTACTTTCGTTTCTCTCTCTCCATAATAGCATGGTTGAAATCCGGGAGCTGAACGGGACTCACAGTGGAGAGTGGTCGTGTCTGGTGCAGGGACAGCAAGGTAACCACACGCGCACAGTCAGCATCTACGTCATTGCCCACGACACCAAGTACTGCCCCATCAATGGTGAGCTTGTGTATGGGGGGTTTGTTCTGGTTCTCACAGGTGTTGATGGTCACTTGACTGGTTGGTGGATATGTGTGGCTGTGGGCTGCTCCAAGCAACAGCCTGTTGGACCAAGCTTTCTTAAGTCAAGCCTGGCCTCGGGCCGGGCTTGGGGAGTAGAAGGACTCCCAGAACTCCATCAAGCAGGTTATTGGGTCCTCGTGATGTCCAGCCTGTGGTGTCATTAAGGCTGTTCCAAAAATGTATTATAAATTTTAATTCAAAATTATTATTAATTAATCCAAAAGTTGTTATTAATTGCCCAACTGGTCTTCAGTGATTGGTGTGGTGTTTGGGCTTAATGAATATCATCCTCCGGAGGATTATTAAGGCTTATCATCTTTATGGAAGGTTATTAAGGCCTATCAAGCTCTGGAAGGTTATTAAGGCCTATCAACCTCTGGTGGGTTATTAAGGCCTATCAACCTCGAGGGTTATTAAGGCTTAACAACCTCTGGAGGGTTATTAAGGCTTAACAAGCTCTGGAGGGTTATTAAGGCCTATCACCCTCTGGAGGGTTATCAAGGCCTATCACCCTCTGGAGGGTTATCAAGGCCTATCACCCTCTGGAGGGTTATCAAGGCCTATCACCCTCTGGAGGGTTATCAAGGCCTATCACCCTCTGGAGGGTTATCAAGACCTATCACCCTCTGGAGGGTTATCAAGGCCTATCACCCTCTGGAGGGTTATCAAGGCCTATCACCCTCTGGAGGGTTATCAAGGCATATCACCCTCTGGAGGGTTATCAAGGCCTATCACCCTCTGGAGGGTTATCAAGGCCTATCACCCTCTGGAGGGTTATCAAGGCCTATCACCCTCTGGAGGGTTATCAAGGCCTATCACCCTCTGGAGGGTTATCAAGGCCTATCAACCTCTGGAGGGTTATCAAGGCCTATCACCCTCTGGAGGGTTATCAAGGCTACCACAATAGCTTACTGACCAACCAGCAAGTACACTTTATTACTAAAGTATTAAATTAAACTCTGTGTACAGGAAAGGGAAGCCCAGTAATCTCTAGGGCAAAAATGAGATACAGTACTTTACTGGGAAGATCATGCAAATGAGAACAATGGGTAAGCTACCCATCTTGCCAAGCACCTTAGCCTGGCCCCAAGAAAGAGCCCTGTGTACAACCAAGGAGGTGGAATTGTGCAAGAGGAGCAATACAATACTGAAGGCATTGTTGAATCAATGGCAGGAAATACAATCCTGAAAGCTGAGTGTATTTAACAAGCAGCTCCAGAGAAGAAAGTAAGTAATTATAACTTAATTAAGCAAGTAAGTATAGTACAAGAAGGCACCAAGCCGGGAAGGCTATGTAGCACCATCAAATGTGCGGAATAATCAGAGGCCGCTAAATATCACCGAGGATGCCAATATGAGAACAGACCAGAGAAGAAAGCCCCACAAGAACGTCCAGGAGCAATGGAGGAAACAGGAAAGCCAGACACTGAACATGTTCACAGGAGCAATATTTCTGGATGAACTGGGTGGGTCGACAGCCCTACCTTGTGGAGGTTCCGGGAGTCAATGGCCCTGCAGCCCGGCCTCCGACCAGGCCTCCTGGTTGATCGACTGGTCAACCAGGCTGTTGGAAGTGGCTGCTCACAGCCTAACGTATGAATCACAGCCTGGTTAATCAGGGTGGATCCTGTATCTTGCAAGGGTAAGATCCAGGACAAGACAAAGTTGGAATACTGGTGACAACACTCGCCCCACATCTTGCAGACGATTCGGTCTCAGTTCAAGTCGTAGCCAGGTAGGATTGACTAGGTGCCAGTCCTGCTTGCCCCTGTTCACCCAGCAGCAACTAGGTACCTGGTTTTTAACTGATTGGCAGATTGTGTTCCAGTGAAAACTAGTAAAATGCCTTTCAGCCTGCTAACAGGAGTCAGAAGTCATCTGACCCTGTACCCTCCTAGGTAAAATAAATAAATAAAATAAAAAGATCAGACCAAACCCCTTTCTTGCTGTCACCAAGTGGGGGGGGTAAGGGGTGAGGGGCGCCAACACAAACTCCCGCCAGCAATATAGCATTTGAAAAAAGGCGGGAAAATGTGTTGCATTACACGGCCCAAATGCTCAAATCTCTCCATCCTGCGCCAAATATAATAGCCTGTTTGTTGTTTTAGATTCAGCTGTTTGGAACAAAAAGTTCCAAACAGGAAATTTTTGGAACTTGGAAAAGAAACAGGAACATACGGGCTATGGTGAACTCGTAGTGGACTTGTATAATAGGCATACTGCAAAATGGAGTACCTAACTCAAGGAACTACAAACACAGGCCCAACGGTCTCCACCATGTCTGCAGTGTAGTGAGCTGCGAGTCAGGAAGAGGGAGGGGTCCCAGAAGAGGGGCACAGCACACCTGACACTAATTCCCCCACAAATGGACACAAGAACATCACACATGTGACCAAACATAAGAGGAAGATGCAGATCTGAAACACTCCAAAACTGGCATAGCTGCACAAAATCATTTTGAAATAAAGTCTGCATAGAAGACAAATAAATCAAGAACACCAAAAAAATTAAAGTTATACAGACATGCAACCTGAAAACTAACATGGGTATGGGTAAGATCACAAGGAAATGTGTTAAGAAAATAACCCAACACTTTAAGAGACCAACATTGTAGAAGCAAAGGCAAAACGACAGTTTGAGACCAGCTAAATAGATGCTGGTCTATTTATTTATATATAAATTTATGGATATTTATTGTTGCAGTGGCAACAAAAAGAACCTGGAGATGTGTTTATGATCTCTCGCAGAGATCTCTTAAGATACGCAGTATTCCGAAAATTGTTATCTGTAAGAGGTTTTCTTCTAAAAATCTGTCTATTCCAGTAATCTGACAACAAATAGGTAATGACACACATTGAAGGTTTAGAGGCGTAACCAAAGAGCTGAAGCTCAGTTTCCCACAAGATCAGCCAGGTTTTATTATACCCATATTAATACTGTGGATTGTTTTAATAATATATAACTTTAAATGAATCAACTTGTAACTTGTATTTAATACATGGCATTTTATTTCCAGAGACAAGTAACAATCGAGGTTCGTATGTGTGGCCGCGAACTGTGGCGGGTGTGACAGTAGAGTTGGGGTGTGCCGGTCTTGTCCCGCCTCATCAACGGGGACCCAAAATATCCATCAAAGTTGCAGCAGCAGCAGCAGCAGCAACCACACCAAGCCTGCGGGTTGCCAAACATGTGTGTACAGTTGAAGGCTTTTGGAACGCACTGGACACTTCCGATTGTCCCTTCGTGTCCGAGACGACCAAGATCTTGGAGCAGTTCGCTTCTACCAATCTCGTGGCCAGCAAGAGAGAGCTTGTCGAAAGTGCTAAAAGTCTGCGCAATTTTACTCGTGATGGGAAGATTCTCCGTGATGCCGTGGATATTGTGTTCTTAGCCAAGACTGTGGAGCAGTACACTAACCTTCTGGGGACACTTTCAGGTCCCAAGGAGACAGCATCCACACTGATTGATATTATCAGTGCATCAATGTCAACTGCTAAAGGTTAGCTTGTAATGGATGTTATATTGGCCCAGTTATATTGTACTATACTTTGATTTCGAATACTGTATACAAGTAATGAGTTATATATATATATATATATATATATATATATATATATATATATATATATATATATATATATATATATATATATAGATATATATATAATATATATATAATATGACAAATTTATATAATTTGGTGTTTTGTGTGTGTTGTGTTTGCATAAGTTTTTTCCCAGATATTTCAAATTGATTTAAGCAGATATTAAAGAATTATGAAAGAGTGTGTGAAATATTTGTGACAGCCAAACCTGCAGATGGTTAAGCACAGAAAATGTTATGAATCTTTTAGCCCTTGAAGATTTTCACCCTTAAAGGTTATCATCATATGTTGATCTCATGGACCAATGTGGTTATCATCATTTATCAGTTTTAGTTGTTATCCCCCCTGGTTTTATTACAAATGTAAATACAGTATGGTTATAAATTATACATTATGATACATCTACATTGATGTAATGAAATGAACCCAAACCCCATGACACATCTAGTCTTCAACACCTGCTTCAACACCTGTGCCAAGAATCATCCGACCTCCCCTGCTGCTTCTGCCTTGACTGTAGGCCTGCAGGTACATACTGTCTCTTGCAGGTACATACTGTCTCCTGCAGGTACATACTGTCTCCTGCAGGTACATACTGTCTCCTGCAGGTACATACTGTCTCCTGCAGGTACATACTGTCTCCTGCAGGTACATACTGTCTCCTGCAGGTACATACTGTCTCCTGCAGGTACATACAGTCTCCTGCAGGTACATACTGTCTCCTGCAGGTACATACTGTCTCCTGCAGGTACATACTGTCTCCTGCAGGTACATACTGTCTCCTGCAGGTACATACTGTCTCCTGCAGGTACATACTGTCTCCTGCAGGTACATACAGTCTCCTGCAGGTACATACAGTCTCCTGCAGGTACATACAGTCTCCTGCAGGTACATACTGTCTCCTGCAGGTACATACAGTCTCCTGCAGGTACATACTGTCTCCTGCAGGTACATACTGTCTCCTGCAGGTACATACTGTCTCCTGCAGGTACATACTGTCTCCTGCAGGTACATACTGTCTCCTGCAGGTACATACTGTCTCCTGCAGGTACATACTGTCTCCTGCAGGTACATACTGTCTCCTGCAGGTACATACTGTCTCCTGCAGGTACATACTGTCTCCTGCAGGTACATACAGTCTCCTGCAGGTACATACTGTCTCCTGCAGGTACATACTGTCTCCTGCAGGTACATACAGTCTCCTGCAGGTACATACTGTCTCCTGCAGGTACATAGTCTCCTGGAGGACTGGCTTTCCTGGTTGACACCCTATCTGCTTCCTCAGTTAAGGTTCCTGGCTCTGAAGTGGGTGTAGGCCATCTCCCTGCTTCCTTCCTCTTCTGCAACAGAAACAAAAAAGATCATGAGGCGGGGGTCCATCATTAACCTTTGAGTGTATTTTTGGAGCAGAGATCCTTAGGTTTCTTGTTCCATATAAACAAGTTCTCTTACTCATTTGCATGGTATGAAATGGACATCATCTTTGCTTCGCAGTTGGTGCATTTCCAAGTTTTTGTTCATGGTGTAGATTTTCAGACTTTTCCTGAAGGGTTAGGTTGTTGTTCAGTTGTTTCTTGGTGGGATTTGCTTCAGTGCTTGTTGTGTGGAACCGGGAGCGTGTGTCGTGTCCTCCTTTGAGTACGGATCCTCTTCTGGTTCCTGGTAACAGCATCAGGTCCCGGCTCCAGCCTGGCTGTCTGACATTCCTATTCGAGTCATTTAAGCAGGTGGTTTTACTGTTGTCTAGAAAGCTATGCCCAATTTTTGTTTTAGGTCTTTTGTGAGGGTCCTTCCTTCAAGGCATGCAATGAAAAAACAATATACTGTAAAGGATTTGGGTGTACTCGTGTCTAACTCCAAGATAGGGAAAGTGGTGAAGGGCAGGGAAGGTGGTGGAGGGTAGGGAAGGTGGTAGAGGGTAGGGAAGGTGGCGGAGGGTAGGGAAGGTGGCGGAGGGTAGGGAAGGTGGCGGAGGGTAGGGAAGGTGGCGGAGGGTAGGGAAGGTGGCAGAGGGTAGGGAAGGTGGTGAAGGGTAGGGAAGGTAGTGAAGGGTAGGGAAGGTGGTGAAGGGTAGAGAAGGTGGTGAAGGAAAGGATAGAGAGGACATCTTCCTTGCTGCCAATGTTTGTCTCTGCACCATTGAGTCCATTTGAGTCTTGGTATTATACCATATCTAAAATTGACCTTGGGTCCTCCATAATTACATAGCATCAGTAGTAACTCCTGCATGTTTTGACCCAGTCTCATTTGCATTTATGAAAGCATTCAAACTATCAACAGGAGACTCACCGGTGGTGTGTTGGCAATTTTGACAAAATAGAAACTCTTCACTAATTGTACATCAACTTTATATGGCAAGAAGGCAAACAAACCAGCATGTGTTTGTGCTCATTGATAGTTAATTATATCAAAGATTTCTACCAAGATTTCATCTGGTTGATGATGCTGGGGAAGTTAGATAACTTAAGGAATTAATTATATTGTAATGTAAATTATTATAAGTTGTATATTTAGGGATTTGTGACCCCCTTTGAGGGACTTGTAGTGCAGTAGACAAGGATAGAAATAACCTAAGTTGCTCTGGTCTTTAGGGATGTATTTTGTTATCTCACCAAACTTGTTGAACTTGAAGCAGTCCCAGTACTGGAGTTTAATATAATGACTCATATTTTACTTGGTGACATATACTGTACTGTCATTGTAGGGTTAGCATTCGATCTTCACATTCAAAATGGTTGAGTACTGTTCCTTCAATGTCCTCATATCCCTTACAAGTTCTATAGTCATACTTGCCTAACACGTTCTCCTGATAAGTGCCATCTATCTTGAGGTTATCTTGAGATGATTTCAGGGCTTAGCGTCCTCGCGACCTGGTCCTCGACCAGGCCTCCTTTTTGTTACACACCTCCAGGAAACACCCAAGTACCTATTTACTGCTAGGTGAACAGGGGGCATCAGGGTGAAAGAAACTCTGCCCATTTGTTTCCGCCTTCGCCAGGGATTGAACCCGGAACCTCAGGATTATGAATTCGAAGCGCTGTCTACTCAGCTGTCAGGCCCCCCTCATGTTCAAGTTTATGTTCATAATATTTATTTTTTAAAACCGTGTTGGTTAGATTCGAGTTATGAGTTCTTGCTACTCATCATCATTGTTTTAAACTTGTAGTATAAATAACATTGGTGAACAGGCTATTGTAATGTGGTACCTCTTCCAGAACTATTATACATGGCAGAGGTCCTTGATGGTGCCTGTCAGCGCTTGTTGAAGTGTCTGTGGGACGTGGCAACGTACTTCCCCACCTTGAATCGTGCTGCTTATCACATTGAGCTTCATCAGTTCAGCAGGCAACCAGAAACCTTCTCTGGGCTCACTTGCAACTGGTACAGACGTAGTGTGCACTCAACTGAGCGACATTTCCGGTGCAATACCAACAATTACTCGATGCTCTATAGGTATGGTAATTCTTCCCTCCTGTTAAAATATCATGAACTATTGAATTGTACTGAATAATATTTTTAAAATTTGTAATTTGTATTATTATACTGAACTATGATTTTAATTTTTGTTTACCTTGCAGCAGTGATGATGAGATAATGGATGCCCAGATCCAAGTTCCATCTAGTTTATTCTCAAGGGAACAGCTGAAGGCAACAAATACATCAGAGGATGAGACGGGGCTTCCCAACTCGCAAACAGTGCAACTCCAGTTTTTTGTGTATGATACAGCTAAATTCTTCCCCCGGGTACTAGCTGGCAACTCTGATACATGGGAAATTACTTCACCTGTGATCGGTGTGAGAGTAAGCGATCAGGAAGAGGAATTACAACTAGAAGACAGTGTGTATGTTACTCTTCGATCAGCCATTTACAGCCACAACATCATGCCTGTATGGTGGAAAGAGAATGCTACAAGTAATCAAGGAAATTGGACTAGTGAAGGTTGCAAAATTGTTCGCATGTTGAACTCTCTGGTGGTTTTCCGGTGCAATAGGTTAGCTCACTTCGCCCTCTTGCAAGACATGGCAGCTTTGCATCGAAGTCAAGAAGGAGCAAAGGGTGCAGAATTTCGACCAAGTGCACCTGGAGTGTATGTTGGCAGTGCAGTTTGTATTTTATTCCTAATGGCATCTATAGTAACATGGGCTGCTCATCATCATCGTATTGCCACTATGAACAAAAACAAACATTCTTTAATAAACACTTGGATTGCTTTGCTGTTACTAGTGAGTTTGTTTACAGCGGGTGTTTATCAAACTGAGAACCAGCAACTGTGCCAAGGGATAGGAGTTGCTCTTCATTACTTAACAACATGTGTGTTTCTGTGGATTATTGTGACTGTAACAAACTTGTACAAGAAGGTCACTAAAGCTCTGCGTCCTCCAGTCCCAGTTGAAGATACCCCACCTGACATCCCCCTGCCACCCAAGCCAATGCTCCGTTTCTATCTAGTTGGGTGGGGCATTGCACTTATCCTCTGTGGCATATCTGCAGCTGTCAACCTTCAGCAGTATGCAGGATACAGCTACTGCTTTTTAGCATGGGGACCTAGTTTAGGGGCATTTTATGCCCCAACAGCTGCTCTTGCTTTTATCCTCTCCACTTTTTTCCTGCTGACCCACTGTATGCTGAGATCACTTCGGGCTAATTATCCTGAAGTTACCGGTGCTACTGAAACGACAGAATTAGAACTTTTAGATGCAAACTCCCCAAACTCGGAAAATGCAAATGTTCCGGGCGAGGAAGAGCTTAGTATTGCTTCTCGGGACACAGCAGTCAGTGTATCGGATGGACAGCACAGCCCTCTCACACAATTAAGGGCACATGTAGTTACCCTGTTACTTTTCATTCTCACATGGGCAGCTGCTGCAATCACCACTGCAGCACCATTTGCTTCTGTAATCCCACACCATACTACAATCTTTAGCATTATTTATGCCATATGTGCTAGTAGTTTGGGCATATTTATATTTGTGTTCTTTTGTATAAGCCGCAGTGACATATGGGAGGCATGGCGAGAATGTTCCTGTGCATTTGGTAGACAGAGGAAAGAGGAGGAAGAGGTACATTTGACAACTCCAGCCAATAACAGCAGTGCTAATCACATTGTAGCATCCAATAACCAACCACGAGGACCTGTAGGAGCACCCAGCACACACAGTCTGGATTCCTCCCAAACCCACCAAACAAACAAATCGTCATCTGTTTCTCACAGTATTCTTACTTCAAATAAGCCAGAAAGTCTCAGTAAAGCCACCAATAATCTCCAGCTACTGAGCTTGGGCACCATGACAAATGATCTCCATTATGCACCAGAAATTTTTTACAACCCTAAACAAGCTGGAGTTGCCAAGAGGTTTTTTCAGAAACAACGCATGAGGCAAATGGTAAAACAAAATAATCTCGAAATTAACAGGACAGACAGTGATTGCAATTCCACAGTTTACAAACCAAAGATTTCACGATCAATCAATTCAGAACCCAGCAAATCCAATTTTGATCCCTCATGTTTAGGAGCCTCAAGCAAAGTAAACAATACTAATATTCATGTAGATTCAATGTATGCTTACATACCAAGCGAGTTTCAGAAGGGTGGAGGAAAACATGCCAGTAAAGACCCTACTCCCGAGGTGCTTTGTGTATTGGGACCAAGCAATGATACCAAAATGATTGGCCTTTATCCATCAATGAACATTGAGAGACCGATTGACGTGGACAGAGGGTGGGCAACCATACCTCGTAAACCACGTGCTTTTATGGAGGAACCACTAAGCCCTATGCGGCGTGGTGGATCTTTCCCTAGCATTGTGGAGGAAGGGCAACTAACATCTCAGGCTACCAGTCAAAGCTCAGCCCTGGAGCAGCTACCATATATCCCCCAAGAGCAGCTACAACAGCAGAGACTGTTTAATTACCCAGTACTAGGCCAGGTGGCCCCTATGAATCAACAGTTAATACAGTATCATAACCCTAGACTCCAGCAACACTTAGACGAGGAGGATCTTGTAAGAAAAAACAGAAATTCTTTTAATTCCGAACAAACCGAAAGATCTGACGTACCAGTTATAACACGAAATGTTGATCATTCTCGAATTGGTCGACACCACAAATACAGATCGGGTCGGGAGAGGCCTCGACCCGGAAGAAATAGGCGTAAAGTCACCAGATCAAGAGGAAACTGTGCACTTGATGAAAAAGATGACTGGACAGATGATAACACGTCTCCTATTATTATTAATCACTTGCCATCTAGAGAGCCTGGAACATCAGAATCTGACAAGGATGGAAATCCTCATCGGTTTGTGCCATATCCACAGCATATTCATGCCATCACCCCACCCAACACTCAGCATGCTGCTCTCCAGACTGGTATTGATTCTGTAAATCCAACTTTGCCTTCAGAGCAGCCAGGGGATATGCTATGTATCAATATGTCCTGGCCACATGTTATGAATTCTGCTAACTCAGCGGATCAAAATGATAGGACCGGCTCGGAGAAAGGTAATTGCCAGTGTCTTCATGCAGCATATTCTTCTAACTTGGATGATTCTTCTCAATTGCCATTAGAGATGTGTTGTGATGAAGATCACGGTGAAGATGGGGAGTGTGAAGCATGGGACAGTGAATGTGGCGATGTGTACTGGTGTGATGGTGGCGGCGAGGAACGTATTAGTGTTTGCGAGGTCAGTGGATGTGAGAATTCCAGTCTTTGTGGAGGAGCATGTGGAGCACCTGGAGATTTGTGTGGAAGCCAGAGCAGCGAGGGTGGGACCAGCATAGGAGGTGCAAGTGTGGATCCTGCTGTTGGCACTAGTCCTCGGGGAAGTGTCAATATCTCGGATTCCCCATATGACTCTCCTCTACACCGTCTTCATCAAAATACTCCAGATAGTGGATCTCTGGATTCAGGTCTTCTCGGGTCTCCAGGGCGGCCTCCATATGATACAACACTTGCAAACAGTGGCCATGTTCATAGCACACCAAAAGAAGGGGATATGTTCCACAAAATTGATCTTCCACCATGTGAAGCATACATGCAAGACGTAAGTACAGAAACGATAAACTCACAAGATGATCTCGACTCCACTAACTCTAATAGTGGATACTTTAAGACTGAAACAAGCACAGCAGATTCTTCTGGGAACTCTATTTTCTATCATACCAATAGCTCGGTAGAAACGGTTTTAAGAAATGGTGACAAATATGATGGTGTAAATGATAGCAGTGATGATGGGAAGTTGTGTAATAAAGATCATAGAAGAGCAAGTGTTAAAGGCGATAGTGAAGACTATGAAAACACACTGGACCAGGACCCAGATTCTAATTCAAAGAGAGAAACGTGCGTTTAGCAAAGCTTTCTTTTTGTGCTCGGAGATAATGTACAGTATTTATATTGTAAAAGTTCCTGTTTGTGGCATTTTAATTCATTTTAATATGAATAGACTGTGTTAATGAGTTATAATTAATATTTGTAGGAGTGTATAGTTGTAGAATTTAATTTGTACAGATCAAAATGATTAGCTATATATTTTAACCAATATCACATGTATGGTATAGCTCATTACTAGACATATCAGTCGGCAATTTATTCAGTATTTAAACCTGTTTTCAGATCTTTTTACCGTGGAAATCATAACCGTTATTGTACATTTATTGATGCAGTTATAAATTGGTATAGGATATTGCAAGAGGATTGAACATACAGTTCATTATATGAACATCAGTATACTTGATATCTCGGCCATTTTCTGTAACATCAGGTGTTGTACCATGATGTCACCTGTTCGGCAGCGATTGTGATGAGAGTATTATATACATCACTGCAAAACAAAGGGACTTGCACAGAGTACTCGTCAGCCAAAAAACAAAAGGGTAGCCTTATGTTGTAATTTAACTTTTTTATGGCATTAGGAATGCACTGTGTGTGGTGCTCATAGGAAACACTCGGCATGGCTGCTTTTGTGGCTTGGTCAAGGTTCTGAACAAAATTATCATTAGAAGGGCACCGCATAAATTTGAACTTCAGCAGTTGTACATTTAAGTGGGGAAGAGTAGCATGGTAAGACTTAATAATTCTAAATGCCATATATTTCATGGCATTAAAGTACACACACATTTAGTATTGTGACAACTTTAAATACTTCTTAGTTAATGTTGATACCGAGATTCATAAGCTTCGGAATCTTATGGAGGTGTAATTTTTATTTTGGTTTCCACTGTGGTTATACCCAGGGTATGTTGGTCTCCACTGTGGTTATACCCAGTGTGTGTTGGTCTCCACTGTGGTTATACCCAGTGTGTGTTGGTCTCCACTGTGGTTATAGCCAGTGTGTGTTGGTCTCCACTGTGGTTATACCCAGTGTGTGTTGGTCTCCACTGTGGTTATACCCAGTGTGTGTTGGTCTCCACTGTGGGTATACCCAGTGTGTGTTGGTCTCCACTGTGGTTATACCCAGTGTGTGTTGGTCTCCACTGTGGTTATACCCAGGGTATGTTGGTCTCCACTGTGGTTATACCCAGTGTGTGTTGGTCTCCACTGTGGTTATACCCAGTGTGTGTTGGTCTCCACTGTGGTTATACCCAGTGTGTGTTGGTCTCCACTGTGGTTATACCCAGTGTGTGTTGGTCTCCACTGTGGGTATACCCAGGATGTGTATAACTGGGCTTCATGTCATTCATACTCCATTATTTACTTTATTACATGTTTTCAGGTAATTAAACATTATACATTTAGCAAGAAAGAATTAAGCGGTTTGTCAGTACAATATAAATTAAATTTTTTTAAAATTAGGGTTCATTAAATGTTCCAATATTTATTATGTTACTTTGGGTGCTTTAACTGCCATTCTCCAACAATGTGAATATGATGCAGGACCTAGGAAAGAGTCCAGTGCTTTTTCTACGTACAGTACGCAAGACGTGTTTTAAATTTAATTCGGGTGAGGGGGGAGAAAGAAAAAAAAAAAAGTAGACAGGTTTTCCACAAATGGGGTTTTAAAAGAACGTTATAAAACACAGCATGTATAAATTGTAAACTAATTACAGTGTGGAGTACACGCAAGTTTAATTGCCGTGTAATCACATTTGCGGGTTCCTTTTATATGCTTAAGTGTGTTCACATCCAGGAACTGACAGCAGATGCAAGCTCAAGAAAGAAAATTCAAGAAGACTATTTCTAAGCCAAGTTTCAACGTTGTTCCAAGACTTTTGCAAATATTGTGCCTGAATCTAAATCTGCATTATTTTAGTAAAGAAACACCCTATATGCACATTTTGTACTATTGAACACAATTTTGGGAAACACATCCTTTATGAAAAAAAACACTTTCTTTCTGGCAAGCTCAGGTTATGTTCTTTCTATTGCTGATATTACAAATACATTGCTGCGATTCATCAGTTTCTGGTTCCTTGTCAATGTAAACTGAATTTTTGTACAAATAATATTTTCTAAAAAACCAGCGTTGAATGTAATGAAACGCCATTTTCTGGGTGAGTCCCGGAGGCTCCCCGGAGCCTCCGGGGCTCCCCCCAGAAAGTGTAACGTTGCAATTAGGGCATTAGTCAATTTTATTTGTAGAGATAGGTGGTATATACTTTTTATGAATTTCTTAACATTTAAAAAATGTATTGTCCCAAAGACATGTTTTATTGCCTAAGTTGTATGGTAGAGGCTGATGGAAGCAGAGCGTTTGCCACAATTATCAGCACTTTTAAAAGTCAATTGTAAATAAGCTGTAAGAGTCTGATTTATATAATGTAAATTAAATGTGAATTTTGATGCAAGTCTTTATTTGTCCCCTGAAATTATTTCATTTTTAAAGATATTAGTATTTTGGGAGTACAGTATAACTATATTGCCAAAGTATTAAAATATAGTATACCAAACACTTCCTGTACTTAATGAAAATTACTACTTTCCAAACCTGTTCATTATTTTATGTACATGAAATCTCATTCATGTGATTGCAAGTTGAAGCTTGATTAAATGGTGGAAACAAGATTTCCAACTCTCTCATTTAGATGTACAGATGGCCTTACGGGCTACAGCAGTCGAATCAAGAGTTAAAGATTCAGGTGTTACTGGGAGAGTCTTTTTTTTCCTGGCTGCACACTTGCAGGACACAGTGCAAGCACAGTCTGAATTCCACCAGGGAATGCACTTATGTGCCACAGCAAGTAAAGCGAGGACAGAGCAGAGGGCAGTGTCTAATAAGGCATTGTGAAAAAGAAAAGAGCGGCAGATTAGACCTGCTGGGAAAAGATTCTAGTCCATTTCATTCGCCTAGGCTACTGGAGCCTCGAATCATCGACCACCAGAGCGGTAGCCAGTAGCTCTTAACACGACTATGCTACTGAACATCCACAATAAAGGAAGATCACAAAGATGTGCAACTGGTATCCAATTGAGACTCGAGTGGCACCTCCTAGAATATGAAGGTATTAAGTGATCCACACTCCAGTCATATATGTAAATTATGGATGATCAGTAGCATGGTGGTAAGAGCTACTGGTATCTCTCTGCTGGTTGGTGGTTCGAGGCTGTGATACCCAAGGTGAATGAAATATTATCTACATATAACATGGTTAGCAAGTTATTTTTTCCAGTCTATCTTGTCAAACCCATAACCAAGGGAAAGAGAGAGGAAGACAGAAGGAAAAATGGGTTATGGGAATGGAAATGGTCAGTTGGTCAATGTTATAGAGATCAAGGAAGTTATGTCAGGTCTGTATAAATGGGGGAAAAAAAAGGCAGAATGATAAAACAGGAAAGTGTAATTACAAGATTCAGCTTGCTGGAATACATACAATGTATTGTATAGATGGCTGAAATGGAAAGGAAAAAAGCTGAATGGAATACAGCTTGCTGGAATATATACAATGGAGAAGAGGGGACAAAAAAGATCTAAAAGACGGCCTTGGGTATTTGTCAGAGCATCAGCCCCAGAGGGTGTGCCGACCATTAACATTACCCAAAAGGAGCGCTAGCTCCAGTAATGAGTCTAAGAGGTGTTTAAGATTTGGAAGAGAATACAGAATATGTTGGGGGAGGTTATCTTGAGATGATTTCGGGGCTAAGCGTTCCCGCGGCCCGGTCCTCGCCCAGGCCTCCTTTTTGTTACACACCCCCAGTAAGTGGCAGCCCGTAGCAGCTGTCTAACTCCCAGGTACCTATTTACTGCTAGGCGAACAGGAGCAGCAGGGTGAAAGAAACTTTTTGCCCATTTGTCTCCGCCTCCACCGGAGATCGAACCCGGAACCTCAGGACTACGAATCCGAAGCGCTGTCCACTCAGCTGTCAGGCGCCCCCAGAGCATCATCCACCGGGGGGAGGGGAGATAAATGGAACAGATTGTATACCATTTACTCGCAAAGGCACGAGCAGCCATGGAAGGAACGTTCGACTTCAACTTATTACCCGAAATGCTGTGCGTATTAGTGGCTTCAGGCATTGTATGTACTAGCTCTATCTATTAAACCGACAACCAGAGCGCAACTCCATAGTCTCCTGAGACTGATGGATGCCTACTACTACTATTTGCGAGGGCAGCGGCGAGGGCAGGCGGAGTGAGGGCAGAGCCCCATTGTGCGCCCGTATTTATAGGGCCCCAAACTGCCCGCGCAACGCCGCGGGACGCGCTGCGCAATTGTTTCCTTCTCCCCCGCCAGAAACATCCCCGCTTGCATCAAGCAAGCAGTGACCATGTTTGTAACTCATTTTCAATGTATGTACCTGTATAAATATCTTATCAAAAAGGAAGGAGTAAACAGAAACAGCGTTGTGGATGAAGAGAGCAGTAGAATTAGGATTTCCAGAAGTTCATTAATTAACTTTGGCATAAAAACCACATATATTCCACTGAAGAATAGACATAGTGAAGAACAGGAATAATAATAAAAAGAAAGAAAAAAAATCTAGAGCAAAGAAAAAGAATGCAAGATAGTTGGAGAGATCAAGACCAGGTTCTGTGAAATCAGGGTTGAGGTGGGGGGGGCAGAGGTAAATCCAATGATGATAGTTGTATCACGGTAAAGAGCATAAGCGATACGTTAAGGGGCCAGTGAGGCAGGTGGTGGTGGGGAGGAAAACCACTTGAGGACAAAAATAGTAGCGTACACTGGAGGTACACGCTGCACAATGTACTGTATCGCCACGTGCACCCTGTTCTTCCATATATACCCTGTACATACTCTTTACCCTCCACATGTACTCTGCACCCACATATGTACTTTGTACCCCTCATATTTATTCTGTACCAGCATGTACACCCTGTGCTGTGGTAGAATCCTGGTAGTACAGTCGGGTCCTTTCTCGATGCACAATTGAGAATTCTGGATTCGAATCCCGGGTGGGATAGAAATGGTTGGCCGCATTTTCTTTTAGCTAATGCCTCTGTTCACCTAGCAGTGAGTAGGAACAGCATAGAAATTTATTGAAACAAAATTAACAGTACTAATAGTACTGTTGATCTCTTGGAGGAAAGCCGTCAGACGTATCTACCACTTAAATTTGGTTCTGCATGTCCATTTAAAATTAAACTTCACCAGTATATGAAAAATGGTTGGTAATCATAACATCTGTATCAGCAAATGTTGGAATTTGTGGAACAAAGTCGGCACCCATCTGCTCAGATGAATACTGTACATCCGGTGTTCTGGTGGCGGCACCATCAAGGGAGGGAAACCACCCAACACCACGGCCATGTATCCTAGAACCAACAAAACTACACTGCCTAGGTGAAGCTCTCCTATCCATGCACTGCCGGTACAGACATTGGAAGGTGAGGGCAGTCTTCCTTCAATTTTCCCATGTGGGGTGAGCAGCTAGCTGACTCTGCTTGCAAGCACAATGTGCAGCACGACCATTTGCCACATCAATGTGAAAATTCTCAGAATCCAAGTCACTAAATCTTGGAAACAAGTCATCTTAGCACACATTCTTGGCCTCCAGACACAGACCTGGCAAGTGGCACAGACTCACATGGCCGGTTTCGCGATAGCAGTGGAGGTCTAGAATGAGGGCACTCTGGTAGTAGACACACGTGTCTATTCCTCAACCCGTTCTCGCAAATTTAATAAGTCAATATTGACTTATTAAATATGTGCATAGGTGACATACTTAACATAATAGATACCCTTAAAAAGATTCATAGAAAACACCGACCTTACCTAACCTTGTTAGTATCTTAAGATAAGCATCTTATAGCTTCGTAATTACAATTATTACCTAACCTATAATAGGTATAGGTTAAGTAATAATTGTAATTACGAAGCAATAAGATGCTTATCTTAAGATACTAACAAGGTTAGGTAAGGTCGGTGTTTTCTATGAATCTTTTTAAGGGTATCTATTATGTTTAGTATATCACCTATGCACGTAGTTAATAAGTCAATATTGACTTTACGAATTTGCGAGAACGGGTTGCTATTCCTCTATTACTTTTTACCCAAGCCACGAGCATAATCCTTATCAGTGTCTGAATCATAAATAATACTTTCCCTCATCAGTTTCCATAAGTTTTTTCTGAATTTCATCTTCAGTCAGCGATTCTTTGGAGCGAGCCACAGAGCGGCATCGTGAGGCGGTGCATTGTGCATCAGCCACAGTGACTAGATGGAGACTGCGGCCTTCCTGCCAAAGTGGCCTGGTTGATACCTGGTTGATGGGGTTCTGGGAGTTTGGTCCACCAGGCTGTTGCTTGGAGCGGCCCGCAGGCCCACATATACCTGGTTGATGGGGTTCTGGGAGTTGTTCTACTGCCCAAGCCCGGCCCGAGGCCAGGCTTGACTTGTGAGAGTTTGGTCCACCAGGCTGTTGCTTGAAGCGGCCCGCAGGCCCACATATACCTGGTTGATGGGGTTCTGGGAGTTGTTCTACTGCCCAAGCCCGGCCCGAGGCCAGGCTTGACTTGTGAGAGTTTGGTCCACCAGGCTGTTGCTTGGAGCGGCCCGCAGGCCCACATATACCTGGTTGATGGGGTTCTGGGAGTTGTTCTACTGCCCAAGCCCGGCCCGAGGCCAGGCTTGACTTGTGAGAGTTTGGTCCACCAGGCTGTTGCTTGGAGCGGCCCGCAGGCCCACATATACCTGGTTGATGGGGTTCTGGGAGTTGTTCTACTGCCCAAGCCCGGCCCGAGGCCAGGCTTGACTTGTGAGAGTTTGGTCCACCAGGCTGTTGCTTGGAGCGGCCCGCAGGCCCACATATACCTGGTTGATGGGGTTCTGGGAGTTGTTCTACTGCCCAAGCCCGGCCCGAGGCCAGGCTTGACTTGTGAGAGTTTGGTCCACCAGGCTGTTGTTTGGAGCGGCCCGCAGGCCCACATATACCTGGTTGATGGGGTTCTGGGAGTTGTTCTACTGCCCAAGCCCGGCCCGAGGCCAGGCTTGACTTGTGAGAGTTTGGTCCACCAGGCTGTTGCTTGGAGCGGCCCGCAGGCCCACATATACCTGGTTGATGGGGTTCTGGGAGTTGTTCTACTGCCCAAGCCCGGCTCGAGGCCAGGCTTGACTTGTGAGAGTTTGGTCCACCAGGCTGTTGCTTGGAGCGGCCCGCAGGCCCACATATACCTGGTTGATGGGGTTCTGGGAGTTGTTCTACTGCCCAAGCCCGGCCCGAGGCCAGGCTTGACTTGTGAGAGTTTGGTCCACCAGGCTGTTGCTTGGAGCGGCCCGCAGGCCCACATATACCTGGTTGATGGGGTTCTGGGAGTTGTTCTACTCCCCAAGCCCGGCCCGAGGCCAGGCTTGACTTGTGAGAGTTTGGTCCACCAGGCTGTTGCTTGGAGCGGCCCGCAGGCCCACATATACCTGGTTGATGGGGTTCTGGGAGTTGTTCTACTCCCCAAGCCCGGCCCGAGGCCAGGCTTGACTTGTGAGAGTTTGGTCCACCAGGCTGTTGCTTGGAGCGGCCCGCAGGCCCACATATACCTGGTTGATGGGGTTCTGGGAGTTGTTCTACTGCCCAAGCCCGGCCCGAGGCCAGGCTTGACTTGTGAGAGTTTGGTCCACCAGGCTGTTGCTTGGAGCGGCCCGCAGGCCCACATATACCTGGTTGATGGGGTTCTGGGAGTTGTTCTACTGCCCAAGCCCGGCCCGAGGCCAGGCTTGACTTGTGAGAGTTTGGTCCACCAGGCTGTTGCTTGGAGCGGCCTGCAGGCCCACATACCCACCATAGCCCAGTTGGTCCGGGACTCCTTGAAGGAAACAATCTAGTTTCCTCTTGAAGATGTCCACGGTTGTTCCTGTAATATTTCTGATGCTCGCTGGTAGGACGTTGAACAACCATGGACCTCTGATGTTCATACAATGTTTGAACCTACTGTGGCCTACTCACGATTTTTTCAAAGAAGTTAATGTTTTGGCCTAACCTGATAACTGGCTGGTGTGGGCTCCCACCTGGTCCACATGGCTGTAAACAGCCATTATCTTGAATGGGACAACCAAACACCTGCCCCTGTGCAATGTATGCTTGCCCCATTTTCCATGTGGGACATGAAATTTTTTTAATGTACCCTAACTCTTTCCTGGCGGGATGTGCAGCGTGCGGATAATATCCACCCCATTTCCAGATGGGGATGTGCAGTGGAAGCGTTAAGGATTGTCCATAGAAGTAGTAAGGGAACAAGAGCACGGGGTAAAGGTTCTATCACAACTGTACTTGTGATACCATCAGCAAGTTCCTCTTTTTATACTGGAGGAGCAGATCTTCCAGATGGAAGATCACCTTGTGGGCCAGGTTGTTCAGCCACTTGGGGTGGACGATAGAACGATGGTCTCGCTTCATGCAGGTCGGCATTCAATTCCTGACCATCAAAGTGGTTGGGCACAATTCCTTCCCCCCCTCCCCCCCTTGTGGGTCTGGTCTTCAGCAAATCTGACAAAAGAGTGTCTATAAAAGAATTGTCAATTTTGCATCATATACCATGGAAGACCACCTACCAGGGCAGTGCAGGATCCAAGCATTAGCCAGTGCAGAACAGGGTACGTCTTTTCTAGTGGCGCTTCCCTTTTTTTTTATATCAGTATAGAACACTGATATGAATGAAGCAATCAAGAAACTGCAATTCACCAATATTGGTACAAACTACCCACTTTCTCCTCATGCCCCATCTCGAGCAGCAACTTATACACACAGACCTCTTCGGTGGGTGGATATGACGAGCATAGTAGGAGGCCTACCACAGTGGGCCCCTAGATCACACATTGCACAAGCAGGCCAAAGCAGAAGCCATCTTTAACTGTCCATAAATGGCATGTAAATACCCTCATACCTCACTCCACTATGGGCTCACCGTACACCGTGCTACTTGAAACTTTGTTCCGATTAGCTGAATCTAGAACAACAAACAACATCCCTCTTACCATATCTAGGTGGTGCTCCTGAGAGGTTGAAAATAATATAGTGAAAAGTGGCAATAGTTATTATAAATCATTGTCTTTAGGGACAACAGAAAATATATGTTTCAGTTGCACGTATCAATTTAATTAGAGGCTTCGTTACTACCACCCTCAGCACAATACGCCATAACCCTTCACATTATATTTCAACTGACCAGCGAAACATGATATCACTGTGAATAAATTAAAAAGTTTAATTAATTTTGTACTGCATTTAATATTAGATTCAAAATTAGATTCAAAGACACTGTACTATAAGGTTTCTAAAACAAAATCTGGCATCTTCCACCCAACACTATCGAACAATGTTCTTGTCCTCGTCAGTATATCATTCAAGCATGTATCCGCATTATTAGTTTTCTCTAATTTGCAATCACACTCGACCTCTCTTGATATGGAACTACCGCAGGCACTACCTTCACAACACGTGGTCGTCTCAGAACCTAAACACAGCCTAATATCCTCCTGAGCATTTACCGTTTCCCCATCTGGATTAATTTTGACAGTGTTCTCAAGCATGGCTTTACTTGGTTCAAAATATAGAGAAAGCAAGTGCTTTATTTCCTCCCGTATTAGTAGAGCTTCTGTGTTTTGCTGCTCACTTAGATTGGTCACACACTTTGCCAAACAGGCGATTAATACCCCATCCAACCTTGCCAAGACGATGGTGGGATTCACTTTAGGCCGAGACTTAAAAGCTTTCTCAAAGCCTCGGAGTCTCCCTTCAGCCTCCTCCTCTTCAAAATCTCCAAGGATACCATTTCTGTAACCAGTGAGATAAAGTTTATCGAAGCCTGACTGAAGACTCCACACCTTTTCGTCATCCTTTTTTTGATCATCCCAGACATCGGATAACACGTCTGTCACACAACCGCTGGAATTCGTAAACAAATCAAATTTTAACATCAAGCAATCCATCAAAGGCTTTAATATAAATAAATACCATATATCATTCAGCAGTACAGTATTTAATAAAAAAAAAAGCCATTATGATAATCACATACTGTATATTTAAACGGAACTGAAAGCAAGACACAAAGCTACTCATTTTTTTAGTGTAATGTTGACAGCTGCTAATGCATCTGTAACCCACTGAGGGTAGTCTTCATCCTTGTAGTACACACCCATAAAACCCTCAACAAATTCCACAAAACGATCTTCCTTGATGCTATCCCGAATATTCTGCATCAATCTCATCTGTGGGTAAAACATTGAAATGACTTGCATGGCATAAATGGTCGTGAACGCTAATGTGGACTTACAAGTGCAGTATAAGATAAGTACAAGTACAGACTTACAAGTACAGTACAGTATACGATACTTCAGTGCGCCACACGACTATACTGTATCAAGAATTCCATTTTGTCTAAATCTCAATCTCTCTCAATATATCTCTCTCCTCTCTCTCAATATCTCTTTTTCAATATCTCTCTCTCTCTCTCTCCCTCCCCCCTCCACCCCACCCCACCCCCCACACATGCATGCCAATGCATAAACCTTTATAAGAATTTATAAAATGGAAAGAATTTTGTAAATTTCCTTTTATATTTAAAAAAAAAAATATTAGAGGGTTTGATTAAAATTCTTATATACTGTACTGTAGTACATATTTATATTTTTTATAAAACCTTCTTATGGCTACAATGGGTAAAGACCCATTGTATTATACTGTACATATACAGGATTACATGTCCTGTATTATACAGGACCCGTACTGTCTAGGTCCTGACCACAAAACACCATGTCATCGGCACGCGGAGGCAGGTCAGCTACAACTTGAGTGATGCCATCACCTAGGACTAAACAGAACGATAAAAGGCGGGAGATGATATTACTTGAATCGTAGGTGCCTTGACTTCGTAAATGACACGGCTGAGTTTGGGGTCCTCTAGCACAACAGTCTGATGTTCTCAATTTGCAACTGACGGGCCCAGGGTTGAATCCTTGAGCAGGACAGAAGTGGGTGGGTATGTTTCCTTTCGCCTAATATAACTGTTCATCGAGTGGTTAATAGATGACCAGGAGTTGGGCAACTATTGTGTATCAAGGAACAGGTCAGTGGTTGGACCTAGGAGGACCTTAATAACCCTAATTACAGGCTTCCTGTCCCCAACAACAGCAATAGTATTGTAATTCAGGTCCATCTGCTTCACTTCACAAGAGCCTATATGTATATATATTTCCATCTATGCCCCTCTTGCCTCTATTGTATTTCTTGATCATATGCTGGATACCAAACATAAATGTTCTAAAAAAAAATTTTGTCCAGTTTCCATGTTGGGTATTTCTTCAAAATACTTGAAAACAAGTGATTTTGCAAATATCATACACAAAATCTGCACATCATGTTCAGCTTTAATCCCTCAGAGTCTGTTTTACAAACAATCTTGGACTGCCCGACAATGTGTGCATTTCTCACCTCTCCGAAGTATCACCGATGATGTTTAATCATCACGGCACCTGTTTCCGACATTCCTCTTGGTAACAACTTGCGAGTGTCTGTGGCCAGACCAAAATGGTTTTATTTCCTCTTCTTTAATATGTGGATTAAGTGCTCAACAGCTAGACATACAGCAAGGGACCAGGTATGCGAGGAAAACACACATTAGTAATGCTTGCACATTTATGTCACATAATTATTGCTTAAAATACTATTAATAAGAGTAACACACTTCATTGCAACACAGTTTTGGATTTCAGTGAAACTGAAATCCAACTGTTTTGGTAGCAACTATACAGCGAGTTTTCTACTATAGGACTGTACTGTATTGCAAAATTCTCATTTTGAGGTCTATACCATAGTGCTGAAACATCCAGATTTTTTAGGCTGCAATTCGCTGAAGTAGGCTCAAAGAACCCCATTCCCCTTTGGGCCCCATCTAAGCATTTTGTAATATAACTTTAAATGTGTTGTAATATTTATTTGAGAGCCACTACCACTTGGCAACTTGTCAAATGTCCCCCCCCCCCCATTTGCCTTTATGATCTTTTCCAGCTGTACTTTAAAAGTTAACAGAGTTTTGGCATTTACGGATTTGGCGGGCAGGTGGTTCCATTACTTTAAAGGAACCCACAGGGGTTCCTAGGGGTTATAAACCCACAGGGTTTATAGGGTTTAAGGATTTAAACTGTGGGTTATAAACTCACAGGGTTTATAACTCTGTGGGTGAAAAAGCATCACCTGTTCTCAGTCCTACATTGTGGCTTGTTGAGTTTGAAACCGTTGCTCCTTGTTTTTTGTTACATCTGACCCTTTGAAGAAATTGTCCAGATCAACATCCTCCAAATAGTTTAGTATTTTAAAAGTTCCAATGAGATCCGCCCTGTCAACCAGGCTGTGACTCATACGTCAGGCTGCGAGCAGCCGCGTCCAACAGCCTGGTTGATCAGTCCGGCAACCAGGAGGCCTGGTCGACGACCGGGCCGCGGGGACGCTAAGCCCTGGAAGCACCTCAAGGTAACCTCAAGGTAGGTCATGCCTGGTTTGCAGTGTCCTTAGCCCTGTGGCCCTCAACCATTCCTGATACTGTATAAGAGTTGACTTAGCTCTGGAATGATTTTTGTTGCCCGGTGTTGCACTTTCTCCAGAACAGCTGTGTGGCATTCTGAAGATGAGTCTCCATGCTTGGATACAGTAATCCAAATGGCACCAGAGATTTATACAATTGAAGCACTACCTTCTTTTCCTTTAAGTCAAAGGTACGTTTGATTATTCCAAGTGTTACGTTCAAAATAAAGTAGTGTTGGCTGGCTACCGGACCCAACACTAGATTATACTGTACTCCTGAAAACTTCAGAAGACGACTCACAGTAGGTGACGTTACATTGGATTATAATAGATGAATATTAATTTGTTTGAAAGAATACTACTTAAATTCCTATGGACATCTATGGGCCTCAATAAAATAATACTTTATTTTATTTTTTTTTTTTTTAGATATATACAAGAGTTGTTACATTCTTGTAGAGCCACTAGTACGCGTAGCGTTTCGGGCAAGTCCTTAATCCTATGGTCCCTGGAATACGATCCCCTGCCGTGAAGAATCGTTTAAATACTGTAATATACAATTTTTATTAAGTTTATATCAGAGTGTATTTTCATATTAAAGACATGTCATTCATACTCTCTTATTCTTTGCATAAATGTGCACAAAGATGTGTTCCATTATTCTCAGTAAGAAACCAAATTTGTTTTTAATATATATAACCCTACTATATAATATGACCCCCAAAATGGCCAAATTCTTTTAAGTCTGTTATTCACCCCCTAATTAGGAATGGATGCAGAACCAATTAGTTCAGATTTTCAGTGTTCCCTGGAAACACAAACCGAAACTCTCTCTATTTTCCGCTGGTTACAACTTGTAATAAAGTTGTTACATCTTGGCTTAACGTGTTTATGACGTATTAGAACGTTGTTACAACTAGCTATATTGGTTGTTATAACTGGTTAGGAGGTATTAAAAGTTGTTCGAATGTTGTACCAACGTCGTAGTTTCGGTGTGTGTTTGGCGGGCTGGACCTTATAAAAAATGATCACAAGAATAGCTCACCTGGTAGGCAATATTGTGTAGAGACAGAAGATGGCATGCAACAGTCTCCTTGGTGACGATGGTGTGTAGATAGGCACGGGTGTAATTTTTGCAAGTTGTGCAGTCACAGTTTTCGTCAATGGGGCCAAAGTCGCTAACAAATTCACGGGACTTGAGGTTGATCTGGCCATTGTTCACAAGAGCACAGCCAAATCTCTGAGAGACGAAAGAAATCACAGATTATTTGGGCCCTATAACAAAAGAGTGCTGCTCCATTTCTAATTATATGGGCCGAGACAGTACTAACATCAGAAAATGTGTGCCTATGTATGTATTAACACGATGTACTGAACGGGGTGAGAATAGCTTGAGCTACCTCATCCCTTTGTGTGTATTTTACCTCAATAAACTTATTTCAATTTCAACATCAGAAGAGGTTAAAGTAATATTTCTGTACATGCACCAAGGTTAAAAAGATGCTTAGTGTGATAAACAAGACCTTTCGTAACACCTTCGCACTCGGCAAAATCGTGGCAAACTATAGTACCGCACTCAACAGTAAACTAACTCTTATCGTGAGGAGCAGTTTACAGAGTCCCGAGTCTGTATGATTAACATGAATGCTTTGAAGAGTTTATAAACAAATTAAGAAATGCATGAATAATAATAGAAATAAACAGTTTATTCTACACTGCAAAAACAACAAGTAAACAAGATGCCGGTGAGTTCACGAGTAAGATAAAGTTCAATAATATTTATGTACCTTTACCTTGAAGCTAATGTCCCACGTCAGGTGTCATGGTGAATGACGAGGCATGGACTGAGCAGGAACATACTACAAATTTTTTTTACAAAGCAATGCTAAGCTGAGGGGCCATTGTTAAGAAAAAGAGAATGTTTGTCATTTTAGGGGGGGGACACACACACACGGACGGACGGACGGACGGACACACACACACACACACACACACACACACACACACACACACAATTATAGACCTGTATCATTGACAAGTGTAATAGTGAAAGTATTGGAAAAACTAATCAAAACTAAATGGGTAGAACACCTAGAGAGAAATGATATAATATCAGACAGACAGTATGGTTTTCGATCTGGAAGATCCTGTGTATCGAATTTACTCAGTTTCTATGATCGAGCCACAGAGATATTACAGGAAAGAGATGGTTGGGTTGACTGCATCTATCTGGACCTAAAAAAGGCTTTCGACAGAGTTCCACATAAGAGGTTGTTCTGGAAACTGGAAAATATTGGAGGGGTGACAGGTAAGCTTCTATCATGGATGAAAAATTTTCTGACTGATAGAAAAATGAGGGCAGTAATCAGAGGCAATGTATCAGAATGGAGAAATGTCACAAGTGGAGTACCACAGGGTTCAGTTCTTGCACCAGTGATGTTTATTGTGTACATAAATGATCTACCAGTTGGTATACAGAATTATATGAACATGTTTGCTGATGATGCTAAGATAATAGGAAGGATAAGAAATTTAGATGACTGTCATGCCCTTCAAGAAGACCTGGACAAAATAAGTATATGGAGCACCACTTGGCAAATGGAATTTAATGTTAATAAATGTCATGTTATGGAATGTGGAATAGGAGAACATAGACCCCACACAACCTATATATTGTGTGAGAAATCTTTAAAGAATTCTGATAAAGAAAGAGATCTAGGAGTGGTTCTAGATAGAAAACTATCACCTGAGGACCACATAAAGAATATTGTGCAAGGAGCCTATGCTATGCTTTCTAACTTCAGAATTGCATTTAAATACATGGATGGCGATATACTAAAGAAATTGTTCATGACTTTTGTTAGGCCAAAGCTAGAATATGCAGCTGTTGTGTGGTGCCCATATCTTAAGAAGCACATCAACAAACTGGAAAAGGTGCAAAGACATGCTACTAAGTGGCTCCCAGAACTGAAGGGCAAGAGCTACGAGGAGAGGTTAGAAGCATTAAATATGCCAAAACTAGAAGACAGAAGAAAAAGAGGTGATATGATCACTACATACAAAATAGTTACAGGAATTGATAAAATCGACAGGGAAGACTTCCTGAGACCTGGAATTTCAAGAACAAGAGGTCATAGATTTAAACTAGCTAAACACAGATGCCGAGGAAATATAAGAAAATTCACCTTCGCAAATAGAGTGGTAGACGGTTGGAACAAGTTAAGTGAGAAGGTGGTGGAGGCCAAGACCGTCCGTAGTTTCAAAGCGTTATATGACAAAGAGTGCTGGGAAGACGGGACACCACGAGCGTAGCTCTCATCCTGTAACTACACTTAGGTAATTACACTTAGGTAATTACACACACACACACACACACACACACACACACACACACACACACAAGGAGCCTCGTAGCCTGGTGGATAGCGCGCAGGACTCGTAATTCTGAGGCGCGGGTTCGATTCCCGCACGAGGCAGAAACAAATGGGCAAAGTTTCTTTCACCCTAAGTGCCCCTGTTACCTAGCAGTAAATAGGTACCTGGGAGTCAGTCAGCTGTCACGGGCTACTTCCTGGGGTGTGTGTGTGTGTGGTGTGAAAAAAAAAAAAAAAAAGTAGTTAGTAAACAGTTGATTGACAGTTGAGAGGCGGGCCGAAAGAGCAAAGCTCAACCCCCGCAAAAACACAACTAGTAAACAAACAAACAAACAAACAAACACACACACACACACACACACACACACACACACACACACACACACACACACACACACACACACACACACACACACACAACTAACTATTAAGGGTCCTGGTAGTACAGTCGGGTTCGTTCTCGACTCACAATCGAGAATTCCGATTTTGAATCCGGGGCGGGGCAAAAATGGTTGGGAGCATTTCCTATCAACTAATGCACCTGTTCACCTAGCAGTAAGAAGGTACTCAGGAGTTAACTTGTTATGGGGTTGCATCCTAGACTGGGTCAGTAATTCAACCTTGGGGGGAGGGGGGGGACCTTGATATAAGCCTAACGTGTATGAATATACTCTGGCTGCTTGTCCCCCAACACAATGAGTTATTATTAACTTTATACCTAGTCAATGAAACTGTGGGGCACTGTTGTTGATCTGAGAATGCTGGCTCTCGGTGATGCTGATTAGCGCAGAAAATATGATGGATGAATGGGTGGAACTTTCTAATCTCAATCTTATCTCAACTTAGTGTTTCTATACAGTGTTGAGCATTTCTGCTCTCTTTAGTTACGACTTTTAAGACATACGGTGATGGTGGAAGCAGAAATGTCATACAGAAATACCATGATGCCATAAACTTAAATATGGAAGATGAGATCAAAATGACTCCTTCACTTAAAGCTAAACAAGAAATCTAGTTTGAACTTACTGCAGTTCGAGTGGGGAAAACACAATCGAACATGTCCACCCCAAGAGCGCAGCACACAACGAGGTCGACAGCAAAGCCAACGCCCATGCAGTACCGAGGTTTGTTTTTTGGAAGCTGGTCTGTACACAGATGAACCACTGGCCAGAACTTGTCCTTTTCCTCACCTCCACTTCAAAGAAAATGTTGGGATAAATGACCTACATATAATAAGTAAACGGGGTGAGAATAACTTGAGCTACTGTCTCCCTTTGTGTATATTTATACCTCAATAAGCTTATTTGAATTATAATAAGTCCTCAAATATTATTGTTTATAAATTCGGCTACATGCTTTATTTCCATCTTGAAAAGACCGCCACATTGAACAAAATGAAACGCATCTCTCTGGTAGAACCTAGTGGCTTTCTGGAGCTATCACATCAGTCATAGGAGTCCTGTTAGGCATACAGGAGCCAGAGCCAGACCCTGATCCGCCCCTCACACAGGCATAGAGAGCGGGGAATTATTACGATCATCCTCATCAGGAAAGTATCCCGAAAGGACACAAGACAATACAGACAACTGCAGCGTTCATAGAAAATGAAGCACCTAATCCCAAAGCTAGCTAACCACAGAAAAGTAAGAAGATAAGCAACTTACCAAGGAGGAGGAGGAGACAGCAGGTACTAATTTGAAGGAGAGATGCTGGGCAGGGAAACTTGGCCCAAGACAACACATCATCATGACCTGATACCAGGCCGCCAAAACCCCATTAAACCTTCAAAACCCCATTAAACCTTCAAAACCCCATTAAACCTTCAAAACCCCCGAGCTTGAATATAGACCCATCACATATAGGAAAAATCAGCAGTAAAGTTGCGAACTTAAACAAATATTGTGCACACGCGGGTAGGCCGCAGGCTGGCTAGATTTATTGACACAGCAGATAACCCAAGAAATATTAGCCTTGGAACAGGAGGCCAAGGAAACAGGATCAACCAACAAAGCGTCCACCGAGGCAGAACGACTAGCATGCAGGTAGCAATGAAGAGCCACTACCGGACACAACAAATGATGCACCGCTGGCTGGACCAACCAGGCATCAACCACCAAAGGACCCACCCAGAAACCAACCGACTCATTCATCATCACCAGTGAAGGAGAAGGTTGCAAGTGGACAAGAGGCCTACCAGGGATGAAAGAAAAAAAATTTAACTTCTAGTGAACAGAATGAAGCTCCCCAACTATGTAGCTGGAAGAAAAAGCCAACAAAAAATGCAGGCAAAAAAACTTTACCATGCAGGCAAAGTTTAGGTTCCTGCAACTGCTCAACCAACCGACGAGTCACTCAAACCAATCTAACACCAGACGGTGGTGCCACTGTAGGTGGAGCAGAACCATGGGAGGCAGGGAAAGAGATGTCAACATGAAATTCCAAACCAGGTCCAAACATACAACAGAACCAACTAGGACTTCTATCAGTCCACCAGGAACCCAAATCTGGCAACTTCTGATTCTTCAGATCCCTGGTTTTTCAGTGCTCTTCGTGAGCACTGGAGCAAACAAGTGGTCCTCAAGTGATGTGCAGAGACCACAGCACAAGAACACCTGAAAGATGGAACTCACTTCTCGCCACTCAAGCAGTCAAGTTTGATGGAACCCATGCTAAGCCGCAAGGAAAGAAGAGTTGTCAGCCAGCCAGGATAAATCGGGAACCTTGTACTGCAGCTAACAGGCAGTAGCAGACCCAAACTCGAACAAGGCTGGGTCCAAATTTCATAGGAGGAACCTAAATATAGGTCCGCTTGTACCATAGGTGCAAGGTAGGACAATAAAATAATATCGAACTGCGGAACCGATCACTACACGGAATCAAACCCAGGGGAGGGGAAGGGGGGTTATTAGTCAAGAAATCAAGCTCATACATCGAAGGACTGTGTGGGGGAAGTCCTCCTCTTTGGAACAATATATAACCTCATCCAATGGAACTAAAGTCCAGAAAGGGTTGAAGGGCACCCACAGACCCTTTCAGGTCCCCCTCTAGCCCCCCCCCCTGAAGCCAGCCACGATGACTGGGGCAGAACCATATCCAGCACCCGATGCTTGAAGCTAGATATCGGTTGTGAAGGCGAGGGTTCCACATCCCCAGCAGGAAGGGACGGCTCAACTATGTCTGCCTTCAGAGTGGAAGGGTGAATAAGCTTCCTCCAAAGCTACACCCTGACCCAGTTCCAAAACCCTCAGACCCTTCAGAGCTGGAAGCAAGGAGGTGTGGAAGACCAGAACCTGGACAAACCACACCAGCAGGGAAGGGAAGAGGAGGAGCGGCCTTAACCCAGGTGGAATACACCAACACTGAATCCGAGTCCAGAAACACCACCGGAGGGTTCTACACTGTAGCACATCAACGACAAGACTGATCGGGAGCCAGCTGACAGCCAGGAGCTTTGGGTTGCCTCGGGGTAACCAGCTGAACTGGGGGGGTTTGAACTACTTACCAGAGAACCATTTGTTTGCAATGAATCATTTGCAGAGTCGTTTGCCTGTTTCAGTACTTCATTTTATATTAACCTGGCAGTTGCCACAATCAATTCATTTCCTTTTTGGATACTTTCTGATGAGGGTGATCATAACAATCCCCTGCCCTCTACACCATGTTGAGAACAATCCCCTGCCCTCTACACCATGTTGAGAACATTCCCCTGCCCTCTACACCATGTTGAGAACATTCCCCTGCCCTCTACACCATGTTGAGAACAATCCCCTGCCCTCTACACCATGTTGAGAACAATCCCCTGCCCTCTACACCATGTTGAGAACATTCCCCTGCCCTCTACACCATGTTGAGAACAATCCCCTGCCCTCTACACCATGTTGAGAACAATCCCCTGCCCTCTACACCATGTTGAGAACATTCCCCTGCCCTCTACACCATGTTGAGAACAATCCCCTGCCCTCTACACCATGTTGAGAACAATCCCCTGCCCTCTACACCATGTTGAGAACAATCCCCTGCCCTCTACACCATGTTGAGGGGGGGGGGCCAAGTTCGGCCTCTGGTCCCCAGAAGCCAGATTCACGAAGCAGTTATTCAAGTCCTTACGAACGTGTACATCTTTCATCAACCTTTGACGGCTTTGGTTACATTTATTAAACAGTTTACAAGCATGAAAACTTCACAATGAACTGTTGTTATTGTGATAAACAGCCTCCTGGTGTTCGGAGCTCATTAACTGTTCAATAATTGCAAACAAAGCCGCCAAAGGTTGAGAAAAAATGGACAGGTTCATAAGTGCTTGCGTAACTGCTTCGTGAATCTGGCCCCAGAGGCCGAACAGGACTCCTATGACTAGTGTAACCTAGTAGTGGGGAGCCATCTTGCAGCAAGGGGCTCTCCAGAAGATTGGAAATGTTTGCAAGTTTTGTAACCAATTTATCGGAATACAAGGGACACAGCAAGATACAGAAACAGATATATTCTGAGCTTTTCATGTAAGTCATTAACCCCCCAGTACTGTGTGCCAACTTTTTTTTTGAGATATATACAAGAGTTGTTACATTCTTGTACAGCCACTAGTACGCGTAGCGTTTCGGGCAAGTCCTTAATCCTATGGTCCCTGGAATACGATCCCCTGCCGCGAAGAATCGTTTTTTCATCCAAGTACACATTTTACTGTTGCGTTAAACAGAGGCTACAGTTAAGGAATTGCGCCCAGTAAATCCTCCCCGGCCAGGATACGAACCCATGACATAGCGCTCGCGGAACGCCAGGCGAGTGTCTTACCACTACACCACGGAGACTGCTCTAAACTTAATTGTAACAAAGCTGTGGTGCACTGAAAATAAAGTATTCCTCCCAATTTTTTGTCTTGTACTGTACAGTATTGTTAAAAGTGCATTCTCTGATCACAGGAAACTAACAAAATTGTTTTGACCAGACCACACACTAGAAGGTGAAGGGACGACGACGTTTCGGTCCGTCCTGGACCATTCTCAAGTCAATTTTACAATCGACTTGAGAATGGTATAGGACGGACCGAAACGTCGTCATCCCTTCACCTTCTAGTATGTGGTCTGGTCAACTTACTATAGCCGCGTTATTGTGACTCATCACCTGCACAAGGACATCATTATCATCACTTCGAATACTGCTATCATCATCAGATTCCTGTCACTAAATCATGAATATGAATTATTTTGCACAAGATTATTTTCTGAAGGAACGTGAGGTCACGTCGCATGATCTTCTTGAGGTTATCTTAAGATGATTTCGGGGCTTAGCATCCCCGCGGCCCGGTCCTCGACCAGGCCGCGGGAAGTAGCCCGTAGCAGCTGTCTAACTCCCAGGTGATTATTTACTGCTAGGTAACAGGGGCATCAGGGTGAAAGAAACATTTTGCCCATTCGTCTCCGCCTCCACCGGGGATCAAACCCGGAACCTCAGGACTACGAATACGAAGCGCTGTCCACTCAGCTGTCAGGCACCCCATGACGTGTAGATTCACAAACCTTCCCTATGAACGTCTGCCTCCTGCTGTGATCATCATCACTAGCATTGTGTTCACCGATATATGAAGCCTATACATGATTAGTATTACATTCAGGTTCATCTATGACACTATCAAAGCAAAATAATTGCAGTTACTTATTTTATTCGTCATTATTAAATGGTACTGTGGCTCAAGAGTTGTGCAGCTGTGCTGTGCGCTGAAGCTGCATGCACAGTGCCTAGGTCACTCTGGCACTACTGAGGCTCTCATTGCCAGAAGGGACCAAACCAAATTTTTGTTCAAGATGGCTTCTGTTTACTAGTCCTGAGAAACAGGATACGAGCCCTGTGTATCCTCAGGAGTTTGGAATCCTACGATATCCTAACATCGGTCACACGTCGGGTGGCACACCGCCACGCCCCGGACTAAGATGGGTGGCGCAGGGCAGTGGTTAAGGATTTAATAAGTGCACTAGGGACTGTCATCATACCTAAGACCTCCAATAGCATATCCGGGAGCATCTCTGGCTATTAGCTGCTCGAGTGAGATCTTCCGTAGGTCGGGGAAGAGCCCTCCTTGAACGATGGGAAATAAATTTTGCCGCTCAGGATTCTTGTTAGCTTTCATGCACCGATCAAGCCAACGGGTCGTTCTGAAAATGTAACAACTTTAAGTAAGGTGAACAAAAATAAATGAAAACCACTTTATATCTTACAGCAGTTACATTATAATTGTATAATGGATTTAGCAGAAGTCTATTTACTGTACTCTATCATTTATTTATAAATATATACATTAAACAAATTTTTGTTTACACAACATGGCACCAGGACGAAGAGAATGAAATCAAATGTTGTTAATCACACAAAGAACTCCTCCAGCAGTCAGAAGTCTCATTGTAATGACCGGCATTTTACGTGTATTCTCATTTTATAAATTGTTAGTGTTTGTAATAGAATGTAATCCTCTTTAGAGTTTTATGTGTATGCGAGGCGAATGTAAGACTGCTGTGCATTTCTCAGGTAATTTTGTTAATACTGTATGAGAGGCACTCGGCCAACTCAGAAGTCAAATGCCTGACAGTGCAGATCCTGGGGTTTATAGCATCAAGAAACCCAGCAGACTGAATAGTGGAGACAAGAAGAGTGACTATCAGATTCCACCAGAACGGACAGACACCCAGAAAGTCATAAAATGAGACAGCAGGGTTGAGAGATGGCACAGACACTCTTCCCCCTTCAAACACAGACCCGCAGGAGGAAACTCTTGCTACCTATTGGCCCAACTTGAGCATTGGGAGCATCTTGTGAAACACACCCCAACCCCCTGTCCTGGGAGCACACAGCAAAGAATGCCGTATGTATTGACAGACCAACACCACACACATCTATCACACAACACAACAGTCCATCCCCCAAACAAAAGATCCACCATACAAATTAAAACTCATGAACTACCACCTGTAGTGAGACCCCTCTCGAGAGAAGACTCAAAGAGGAGGCACCTGAACCCCTTGAGGGAAGAAAACCCTGGTTGATGCCAGGGGGCAACACCTGATGGTGATAAAGAAAGAGAACCTTGGTCTCACGTTGTCAAAGCAAAAACTAATTAGCACATGCAAAGCGAGGCACAAAAACATGCTACTGGTGAATGGTTCAATCCTAGTGCGGCATTGAAGGTTAGACAGGTTGCCAGCACATAGCTCGGGGAGATGACAAGTGGAAATGATTATCTTGAGAGGTTATCTTGAGATGATTTCGGGGCTTTTAGTGTCCCCACGGCCCGGTCCTCGACCAGGCCTCCACCCCCAGGAAGCAGCCCGTGACAGCTGACTAACACCCAGGTACCTATTTTACTGCTAGGTAACAGGGGCATAGGGTGAAAGAAACTCTGCCCATTGTTTCTCGCCGGTGCCCGGGATCGAACCCGGGACCACAGGATCCCAAGTCCAGCGTGCTGTCCGCTCGGCCGACCGGCTCCCTGATGATGACCTAGCCACACACCAGAAGATGAAGAGTCGACAACGTTTCAGTCCGTCCTGGACCATTATCAACTTTTCCAAATAGGTTATCTTGAGGTTATCTTGAGGTTATCTTGAGACGATTTCGGGGCTTTTTAGTGTCCCCGCGGCCCGGTCCTCGACCAGGCCTCCACCCCCAGGAAGCAGCCCGTGACAGCTGACTAACTCCCAAGTACCTATTTACTGCTAGGTAACAGGGGCATTCAGGGTGAAAGAAACTTTGCCCATTTGTTTCTGCCTTGTGCGGGAATCGAACCCGCGCCACAGAATTACGAGTCCTGCGCGCTATCCACCAGGCTACGAGGCCCCCTACGAGGAGGAGGTAAGCTGGGTCTCCACTCTCCTCCTCTACTGCTGGAAATACAGGGCTGTTTGTGCTACAGAGATATCAACAGTGGGTCCCTGTACCCCATCATTCATTATTCATGGTATACATCCACAATTACAACACAAATATAGCCTTATACTATACCTGTAGGTAGAAGTCTTAAATCGCTCGTACTCTTTCTCCTTGACATTCACTACATCATCAAGTTGCATCATAATGTCTGCTCCAATGGCATTCTGGATCTCAATACTTTCCTCCGGTGTCAGCATACACTCAGATCCTACAAGCGAGAGAATGTAGCATCATACTGCAATTCAATATCCCATTACAATTCACCGTGTTAACATCTGAACAACACGGCTGTTTAACAGTACTATACTGAGGCGAGCAGGACTTGAAAATACGGCATTTAGCAAATCGCACATGGCAATTGGGGCACAGGAGGAAATTGCATGTGGCAATTGGGGCACAGGAGGAAATCGCACGTGGCAATTGGGGCACAGGAGGAAATCGAATATGGTGACTAGAGCAGTGTAAGGGTTAAGGGTACAGCTATGTGCAAAGACCTATAATTTTCAGAAAAGCATCTTACCTATTTTTGTTCATATTAGTACTGTACTATAATTTTAACATGCTCATATGAAATATAAATGAATTCATCCTAGAAAAAAGCTACATGAAAAAGAACTCGAGTTCAAAGTGGATTTCTTTGCTAAAAATAGTACAGCACTATAAGGTATATATTTTGCGGCTGTTCCGAGATTTGTTTTTAGTTCTATTTCACTTCCGTCAACACCATTTTTGAAAGCCTCAATGTTGCAGGTTAATACAGTACTGTATTTGCATTAATATTAAATTTCGTTTGAAATTTTCACAAATACAATTATATAAAAAAATCAATAGTTTCACTACGAGGTAATAATATTAAATACTAAAATCTAACCATCATAAGGAGACTTAAACTTCACCCCTTCTTCCGTAATTTCCGCCAACTCTAAGAGAGACACCATCTGGAAGCCTCCCGAGTCTGTCAAGAGAGCTCGGTCCCACTGCATGAACTTATGAAGACCCCCAAAATCCTGCAGAAGATCCTTTCCCTGTAAAACATTCACAAATTTTAGTCTGGAACACAGAATAATTCTAGTATCTTGAATGTGTATGTCTTCAGTCACATTCCACATAAATTCTCAAGCATAAATCTGTGAAATAATGATTAATAGTTAACACTCAAAAACACTACCAAATTATTATGTATACAGCATTTGGCAATTGGATCACAATAATCACAAAACATACAGAGGCAAATGTAATGAAACTCTGTTTCCTGCTGGACCCCAGTAGCTTTCCAAACATTGGTCTGGCAATACCTTAGTCCAACACACCAGGCCTTGGAGACCCAAGCATCACTTATCATGATCAAGGGCAAGTGCCTGGATTATTCAACAATGTGAGAGGAACAGGGTATCAAAGGTCAACCGCAAACCTAGGCAAAACCCACCAGAAACCACAAATGAAACAAGGCAAATCACTTGAGTGAAGGACATTGGGCACCCTTAGGTTAATACCCCTAACAGACCAGATGGGCAGGCCATGTTGTCAAAATGACTGACAACCAATTGTCAAAACAGCTGCTGTGTGGAGAATTAAGTTAGGGCACACATTCAGTTGGGAGGCAGCAGAAATGATTCAAGGACTGCCTCAAGATGACCCTCAGAGACCTGGACATCAACTCCAGTACTTGGGAGTCACTTCAGGACTGCCAAACTTGGCAATGTAAAGTCATCATAGGGGCCTGTGCAGCAGAGAACAGGCAGACTGCAGAGACCCAAAGGAAACGTGCTGTGTGCAAAGCTAGAGCAACCTCTGCCACTACAACAGTACCCACTCACATGTCTCATGTGTGGGTGAACCTTCTGGACCCAGATTGGTCTCATCGTCCATCTTCTGACACAGCCACCGATCTTCAACCTGATACTGAAGTCATGGTCATCTTCGACCCCGAAGGACAAACGTCACCACCCTAACAGGGATGCACAATACCAAATGGCACTGATAACCTGGGATCTCATCCAGCCTGCTCCATCACTTAGGAGCTGCCTGTACAAAGCCCCACATGAAAAAAAAGGGAACAGAATGAGAACATGGAACTATTGGTGGGCCCACCAGTAAAGTGCAGTTTATTACAATAAACACTTAATTTCTGGAAGAAACCCCTTAGTAGCTCCCAAGGCAAGCTTTGCTGAAAAAACAGAAAAGGCGGACTGAGCTGACCTGTGGAAGACGAACAGAAGGAAAAAGCAAGTCTTAGAATATAGAATGGCGTGACAAAAACCAAAGCACAAAGAAGCAAGACTGAAGGATGTCCAACAAGGAAGAGGCCAACAACAAAAGGACTTTCAGAACCACTGAGCTCAAATATCAGCTGTTGACAAAACAGCTAAGATACCTGGCAAAGCAGCAAACATCTGTATATCATTAAACTTGGGACAAATAGCAGGCTGGCTGGACCAAACTAAAAAGAGGACCTTGAGGGACAAGAGAAATGGGGATGACACATTTTTGAACACTTCTCGCCCCAACAAGGTGAGAAGTGTGCAAAGATACAGAACAGCAGCCACAGGGCAGGATGCATAACAGACCTCAGTTGGAGATCAAAGACTGCGCAATACAGAGGGAAAATGAGGCAAGAACACATCACTCCTTTGCCAAAGAAAAGTCAATTGATCTACCCCTTCCCCCCCAAAAAAGTCAATGAGAGACATCAACTGAATACAATTAGAAGTCCAACTGAAGTACAGGGAAGATGCAAGAAACGCAATGTAAACACAAACAAACACGAGGACAGGAAACAAAGGAACACAAATATGCACACGAGTCATGAGGGGAAGGGAACTATCAGGGGGAAAGTGCCAAGCTATTACAACTATATAGCACTTGGAAAGGTAAGGATAAAGATTTGGTATGGGACGGGGGAAAGGAATGGTGCCCAACCACTTGGACGGTCGGGGATTGAACGCTGACGAGTCGTGAGGGAAGCATGTTATAATAAAATATAAAGGAGCGTCAGATAGATGAACTAGCAAATGGCAAATGAGAAATGAGTGGCACCAGCAACCTCACAGCTCAACACAGTTCAGAAGCCCGAATCAGCAAAGGAGAGCAAGATGCCAAGTGAACTAGCCACCTCTGCTGGCAGAAGTGGAACAGGAAGAGGAAACAATCTTCAAGAGGAAACTAGATAGTTTCCTTCAAGGAGTGCTGGACCAACCGGGCTGTGGTGGGTATGTGGGCCTGCGGGCCGCTCCAAGCAACAGCCTGGTGGACCAAACTCTCACAAGTCAAGTCTGGCCTCGGGCCGGGCTTGGGGAGTAGAAGGACTCCCAGAACCCCATCAACCAGGTATCAACCAGGAAGCACATGAAACAGGGCACAGATATTGAAGACCAGATGCCTGTAAACCTCCTCAAAGAATAACAGGGAATCATGAATCATCTGCACCACTGGCTACAGACATGGGTTGGAAAAGCCTACATGGTGTAGTAAAGCAAATTTAGGACAACCTCAGCCCAAGGCAATGACTCGGTCAGAACTGAAATCCAGTGCAGACCCACAGCATGCATCCGCAAGGAAAAGACTAGTACTTAGCAGACCTCAGGAAGGAAACAGGAATTGCCAACTGGGGACTGAGAACACTAAAGAACATTCCGGGATACTACAGACTACAGCATCAGATACGGAATCAGATGGGGAAGCCATAACATCCTGGCTGATTACACAAAGAACGCCCCCCCCCCCCCCAGGAACAAGAGACATCTACTACCCAGACTACCACACTCCCAGACAGGGGTGCCAGGCGAAAGGCAAGTATCTTGGGAAACAGACACCGCACCCAGCTGACGGCTGAGTGGATAGCACTCGGAATTCATAGTCCTAAGGTTCTGGGTTCGATCCCCGACGGAGACGGAAACAAATGGGCAGTTTCTTTCACGCTGATGCCCCTGTTCACCTAGCAGTAAATAATTACCTGAGAGTTAGACAGCTGCTACAGGCTGCTTCCTAGGGGTGTATAACAAAAAGGAGGACCAGGCCACGGGGATGCTAAGCCCCAAAATCATCTCAAGATAACCTTGACCACTCAACAAGAGAAGGTGTATGCAGTCATATACCTTAAATTACATTCTAATTTAAGTCATGTATCACAAGTCATGTGCATGGCCAAAGCCAGTCCTTAACCCCTTCAGGAGCAGGGCCAGTATTATAGACATGTAGAAATGCAGTTTTAAAGGCTTGATATTATTTTTTTCAAGTGCATCTGCTTCTAATGTGACCAAAGACTCCTCCCAATCACCAGGCTCAACACGGGAGAATATATCTCATGTACTGGCCAAAAGTAACTCTAGTAGAGATAGTTTGAGAGGAAAGAGCCCACAAACCCTCAAAGCAGGAATCTCTGGTGACACTTTACATAGAGAAATGCAAGCCGACCACAGTCCGTTTTAAACGAAATTTGAGCACAACATTGTTGGTAGTATAATCCCAATTGTGACAAATAAAGCAAAGGCTTCAGTGGAATATAATGTTCCAGGGAATCCAACATGACTTAGCTGAAAGCAAGAAGCCAGTGACGAGACCAGGCGAGGCTACCAGTGTTGAATGAGCTACACCAGGCAGAAGAGCCGGGAGGGATGTGGGCCAAGACTTCAGGGAAGCTAAAATGTGGCGACGATCAGGTGCATCAGGGAACATTTACCCTGCAGCAATAATCATTTGCCTTGTTTGCCTAATATAAAATTTTCTTCAAGCATTCATTTGTTTTGTCATACCTATGCTCTCCAATGGGTTTTCCCAAGTTTTATGGTTCATCTCTGATCCTCTGCTCTCCTCCCTGTTGGTAACAGATGGATCTCAGAAGACCGGTGATACCACAGCTAAGTTTGCGGAGTTACCAAGAGCTCCCTCCCAGAAAACGAAGATGAAATTGTTCACATTTTAAATAGGACAAAACTCTACTCGACATTAAACATACCGGGCGGGATCCTAGGTGGTATGTGTTTCCCAGGATGATCTGAGCTTTGGTATCCTTCACTTGCTCTGGCAACAGACCTTTCATTGTACCCTGAAAATGAGGGAAAAAAGTTTAATCTAAATTACATTCTAATTGAAATTAAGTGTTTTAATAAAGCTTTTATTAAAACAAACATTCTTAATCATCTCAAATACTGTTCATTAATCTTCAGTCAGCTAAAAGCATAAAATATACAGATTTCATAAATCCGTGCTAAAGAAATTGTACCGTAGCAACGTAGTCAGAGTTGGTACACAACCCAATAGTACTGGGCTCAATACCCACTCAGGACAAGATGTTTGGACAAGTCTCCTTGCACCTGATACCTCTGCTAACCTGCAATAAATACTTATACAGTACCTGGAAGTCAGGCAACTGTTGCGGGTTGCATCCAAGTAAAATACAGTATCAACTTTTTGCCTCTGGGAAACCTTGATAAACCTACCTGTTCCCAAGCTACCTGTTCCCAAGCTACCTGTTCCCAAGCTACCTATTCCCAAGCATCGAAAGTGCATTTATCGTACGTGATAAAGAACACTAAGGCATACCAGTTAAACTACTGTATTTGCCCCCATATAAGACAACTAATTACGAGGTTATTTTGTATAATGCTTTTTTAAAGTTTTTTGTTACGTTTCTTTATACACATGATGAAAGTGATTTCCCAGTAGTTTTGTAGAAATCAGAATTTTGTGCATGTAAATTCAACAATGTACAGTATACAGATTCGGTTGGAGATGGACCAAAACCATGAATCAAAACTATCTGCCGTCAAATATGATAAGTTGCTGGTTAATTCTTAGAAATTATGAGGCATCATGGGAGCCGACCCGTCACGTACTTAACTACTGTGGCAATGCGGGGCATTTGATCATGTCTCTTGTTACTCTCCAGAATTTCTTATTCAAATATTTATTTGAACACAACAGTAGATTAAGTTTAACCAGATATATATTTACAGTGGGTTCCATAGCAATTGAAATGTAATACTGGAGCTTAAAATACAATACCTTACATTGAGAATATGGAATAACTAACTTTGCTTCATACCAAAAATGTTACGTATTTGTATGTACGTCTTGAATAATATTTCTTGTGTATAGGATGAAATGTACATGTTGATTACCCAAAATAATTTGTTTTGTCGGGGACAGGCATCATGTGTGTATATATACAGTATACATTAGATTTATATCAAGGTCCCCCCTCCATGGTTGAACTACTGACCCTCCCCAGGATGCAACCCCCACAACAGTTGACTAACTGCTGGGTACCGGGGGCATTAAGTGATAGAAAATGCACCCAATCAGTTCTGTCCCGCCCAGGATTCAATCCCGGAATTCTCGACTGTGAATCGAGAATGAACCTACTGTACTACCAGGACCCTTTAAAATTAATATGTAACAAAATACACCCATGATACCTGCTTGATGGGGTTCTGGGAGTTCTTCTACTCCCCAAGCCCAGCCTGAGGCCAGGCTTGACTTGTGAGAGTTTGGTCCACTAGGCTGTTGCTTGGAGCGGCCCGCAGGCCCACATACCCACCACAGACCAGTTGGTCTGGCACGTTTTTTAGAAAACAGTCTAGTTTTCTCTTGAAGATGTCCACGGTTGTTCCGGCAATATTTCTTATAGTCGCTGGGAGGACATTGAACAGCCGTGGACCTCTGATGTTTATACAGTGTTCTCTGATTGTGCCTATGGCACCTCTGCTCTTCACTGGTTCTATTCTGCATCTTCTTCCATATCGTTCACTCCAGTATGTTCACTCCAGTATTACACCATGCCATGTTCACTCCATATTATATCATGTTCTCCGTGTTCTCCACCATATCGTTCACTCCAGTATTACACCATGCCATGGTGTAATTAACTTCATGACTGTATATTGTCTACAGTTAACTGAATGTATCACAAAATACATACAGTGCTGTACAGTATACCCCAATTTATGCAGTACAGTGGAACCTCTATTAACGAGTGGCTCTATTAACGAGTTTTTCCAGTAACGAGCAAGCCACTCGCAGCAAATTTGTCTCTATTGACGAGCTCGCCTCTATTAACGAGTGAAACCACATGGCGCTTCCTAGCGTCTCGCGGGTTCTCGCAAATTCTCGGACGCCTCCGACGCCAGTGTTGTTGTTGTATCTCACACAACAAGCATCCCTCTGGATTTATTTGAGCTTTTCTTTGGGTTTTTAGTGGTTTTGCGACTACAATTTGTAACAAACGATGTCTCCAAAGAAGCTGCTTGCTAAAGATAGTGTTGTCAAGAGGAAGAAAGACACAATTACTGTGGATTTAAAGAAGGAAATTATAGCAAAGCATGAGTGTGGTGTCTGTGTGATTGATCTCACAAGGAAGTATGGCAGGTCCTCATCAACAATTTACACCATTAGTAAGGGAATGAGGAGGTAAGGGAGGATGCTGCCTCTTAAACTGAGATCAGGGAAGTGTTTGGAATGTTTGAAAAGGTGAACGCATTCTTGGAAAAGCTGCCCTGATAAAGCAATGACAACCCGGTGTGTGAAAATGTTTAATTAATTTATCACTTTGTGATAACACTTTATGAAAGTGTTATCACTTTCGCAGGTATATGTCGCTTGAACATAACACACTTTTTTTCTCTTGAACGTTCCCAAACACCGCGCTCAAGCGTCATTTGAGCAAATATTTCTATAAAATCCAATTCTTATCCGATTGACTTGGGGATTGTATACAAGTTTGCCATGAAATTTCCGTTTTCTTTAATAACCACATTGCCTATTTGAGAAAACAGCATTGTATTGTATCTTCGGGGTAAGACTATTATATTGTTGACACAACGAGTGTAATCAACATAGTTTTTTATTTGGGGCTGGTCTAACGCATCCTTGTGTGACATATGAAATGAAATTTGGGTGAAATTCCCAAGAAGAGAGAGTCCGCCTGACTCAGAGGTGGATTCTCCTTCCACACCATAACCCCTCTCCTCCTTCCCACCTCTCCATTGTCTCCCTGAAGCCAGCAACTACTCTTCATAAGGTAAAGTAAATATTAAAACACTACAACAAAACATTTATATTTACATGTGCAGTATTATATTTACATAAAAAAAAGTCATACAAGTATGGATGTTTTTGGGAGTGGAACGGATTAAATTTATTTCCTTTATTTTAAATGGGGAAATTTGTTTCCAAAGACGAGTTTTCCAGGTAACGAGCTCGGTGCCAGAACGGATTAAACTCGTTAATAGAGGTTCCACTGTACTGAAGTTACTTTATATTTACTGAACTGTACTCATATCTAGCAAATATACTCAACTATTTTGTTAATAAAGAAACAATTTAAAGAACTGTATTAATTTAATTTATTTTGTTAAAATTGTTTTTTAAACCAATTCTGCTAATAAATCCAATTGTCGGGAATCCAATAAATTCAATCCCCGACAAATCCAATTGTCGGGGACACGAAGCCTGTACTTAAGCTCAACGAGACCCCCCTGACCCCAATGACGTACCACTGACCTTTTCCCAGGATGTAATATACAACAGCTACCAAACTCCCAGATACAGTACCTACTTACTACTAGGTGCAGGAGGGGTATTAGGTAAAAGAAAGCATGCCCAACCATTTCTGTCCTTCCTGAGAATTGAACCTGGGATCCTTGATTGTGAGTAAAGAATGTAGACCACTGTTCTGTACTACAGGACCTATAATTGTACCATACTTAGTACAGTATTTTATACCGATTATGAATATAAAGCCAATGACATATAGGGAAATTGGTGACGGAAATAAATGAAATAATGATGAAAAACACACAGGAGTTACCTGGGTCCCGACTGGCATAAACATTGGCAGCTCGACTGTATAATGTGGCAACTTCATTAGACTTGTCCGGGCTTTAGACTTGCTGCATTCGGCCAATACGCGGAAGGTCAGGGCTGGGCTGGAGCTGCTGCTGCTACTGCCGATGGCTGCTGCAGTTGCTGTAGCTGCTCCAGATATGGTGGTGGCTACGGCCCCAGCCATGATGCACAAATCTGAAAGTACAGTATACCCTATTCCAGGACTCTTTACGAAAACCTAAAGGTGCAGTTTTAAGTACAATACAGTACTGTACAGTACGTACAGAGTATTCTGTTACTGTTCAGAATGCACGATGGGGAGGCATCCAGGTATAGCACATAAATATTCTGGAAATATTAGAGTTCAGTACAGTTTGCCTGCCATTACTTTCATCAAATTATGGTAACATTTATTATTTGACCTGTAAATAACAACATTACTGTACTGTACACATAAAAATTAAAGGACTGAAAATTTTATACAGTACTGTATTACTAACAGAAACTAGTAAATTTAATATAGAGGTAAAATGTGATATGTAAATACAGTACTGTATTCACGTCGTCTTATCCGCTTGTCTACAGCAGGTGTGCAGGGTCGAAGAGGTACAAAGAGGGTCGAAGAGGTACAAAGAGGGTCGAAGAGGTACAAAGAGGGTCGAAGAGGTACAAAGAGGGTCGAAGAGGTACAAAGAGGGTCGAAGAGGTACAAAGAGGGTCGAAGAGGTACAAAGAGGGTCGAGGAGGTGCACGCATGGTTAAGAATGTGCACACAGGGTCGAGTGTGTTCCTTCTCTCCTCCCGTGCAAAAAGGGTCAGTTCCTTCAGTTCAAAGAGGTTCAGTTCCCTCAGTTCAAAGAGGTTCAGTTCCTTCAGTTCAAAGAGGTTCAGTTCCCTCAGTTCAAAGAGGTTCAGTTCCCTCAGTTTAAAGAGGTTCAGTTCCCTCAGTTCAAAGAGGTTCAGTTCCCTCAGTTCAAAGAGGTTCAGTTCCCTCAGTTCAAAGAGGTTCAGTTCCCTCAGTTTAAAGAGGTTCAGTTCCCTCAGTTCAAAGAGGTTCAGTTCCCTCAGTTCAAAGAGGTTCAGTTCCCTCAGTTCAAAGAGGTTCAGTTTAAAGAGGTTCATGATTGTTGTTTATTTAGGGGCAATGATGGCAAAATGTGCCAGATGTCTCCCTGTTGGCTTAAATATAAAAGCTTGCAGCAATATGCACATCATCTGTTAACAGACAACTACTGTGCTCTTTTGCAAAGATCGACAGGGGTGCATACATCTAATTTTGTCATCCTTAAATCAACTATTTATCAACAGAAAATGCCAAGCCATTTCGACTATATAGCACTTGGAAGGTATCAGGATAAGAATTTGGGATGGGGAGGGGGCAGAAGGAATGGTGCCCAGCCACTTGGACACAGTAGGGGATTGAACACCGGCCTGCATGACGCGAGACCGTCGCTCTACCGTCCAGCCCAAGTGGTTAGATCCCTTAAATCAACTAACAAGACACTATCAGACCAATGCTTGGTGACTTGTGGTATCCCCTGGAGAGGTTAGACCAATGCTTGGTGACTTGTGGTATCCCCTGGAGAGGTTAGACCAATGCTTGGTGACTTGTGGTATCCCCTGGAGAGGTTAGACCAATGCTTGATGACTTGTGGTATCCCCAGGAGAGGTTAGACCAATGCTTGGTGACTTGTGGTATCCCCTGGAGAGGTTAGACTAATGCTTGGTGACTTGTGGTATCCCCTGGAGAGGTTAGACCAATGCTTGGTGACTTGTGATATCCCCTGGAGAGGTTAGACCAATGCTTGGTGACTTGTGATATCCCCTGGAGAGGTTAGACCAATGCTTGGTGACTTGTGATATCCCCTGGAGAGGTTAGACCAATGCTTGGTGACTTGTGGTATCCCCTGGAGAGGTTAGACCAATCCTTAATCCCTCTGCATCAAGAATCCTGGTAACTAACTTCTCCTTCTTCCCCCCCCCCACCGCCAAAAAGAAAAAAGAATTGTAGTCAAGTGGAAGAATCGGAATCTGAAGAATTTTATTAGTGGCTTTAGGCATTGTATGTACTAGCTCTATAAATCCAACATGTCTGTAACTCATCTTCTATGTATGTACTTTTACCTGAATAAATGTTTGAATTTGAATGGTGATCACCATTTTTAAACTTAAACACAATTTGGCAATATTGCTATAATGTCATACAGTGACCTCCAGTGGAGCAAGAATCAAAATTGCATAATGCTCCTCGAGCGTACCAGGTGCCTACCAAGGCTCTCAGACTCTGGGCACCTCTTGGCCCTGCCAGCGCCGGACACCATCAACCTGCCTGAAGATCCAACAAGGAAAATTTTTCCAACTTCCCTGTGATCCTAAGTAATAAGTGCGTCAGGCATCATATAAATGTAGACCATTGAAATAAATACCTGACAACAGTATCGAGACCCAATGGTCAGAATGGTGTCAAGTTGTCCAGATGTCCCTAAGTGGACGTGTCAAGACTACTGGAAGTGGTATAATCACCTCGTTGTGCATGCAGGGATTGAGCTGTGGCTCTCTCTCCACCCCCCCCCCCCCTCCCCACCCCCAAGGAAGCAGCACAGCAGCTGTCTAACTCCCAGGTACCTATTTACTGCTAGATAAACAGGGGCATCAGGATGAAGGAAACTGCCCATTTGGTTTTGCCATAGCCGGGGATTGATCCCCAGTCCCTAGGACTACGAACACTGAGCGCTGTCCACTCAGCCACCAGGAACACCAGCTGTGTTTTTGATTGAGTGAATCTGTGTCGAGGAATCTGCTTATTGAATAAAATTTGAATAATGATCCAATTTACCAAGGTAAACCATTAATTCTTCATAATTAGTCTTACTAAAAATGACTAAAGAATAAATAAAATACTCGGCATGTCTGCCTTTGACCTGATCAAAGGAGAGACAAAACTGTCACTGGCGTCATGTCATCAATATTACATTACTCTTCCCAGTAACTGAATATATCTTAAACACGCGGTAATCATCGGGGCGAGGACTGCAACACCTGGTGCAACATTAACATTGCATTACCTGATGCAAGAGGAGTCAGGTGTTGCGGATGATCGCCGCCGCCGCCGCCTGAGTTGACGTTCTCGTAAGCGAGCGCATGTTGTGGCCGCCGATGACGTCCTTTTGCAATATATATTTGTAGTGAAATATTTCATTAAATTGCATTAAAATTTACCATACATAATTTATATAACTAGTAAATATAATTTATATATTTTATGGTATTTGATGTGATACTAAATTTTAAAAACATACAAAATATTTACTTTACTTAAAAGCATTCCAACATTTAGAATTTCAAAGTTCTTTTTAAGTGGCGTAGTTATACAGGTGAATAATTTGTTTTTGTCCACAGTATACCACTTCTACACTATATTTATGAATGTATTTCAGGAAATAATTAAAAATACAATATGAATGCATGACTAATATTGTTGCTATGGCCTTCTTGGCCGCGTTCACACACTCCCTAGGGGAGAAGGTTGGAGCCTGAATTCTACTATTTTTGCTTTCCAGTCAAAGAATCTTGAAATATGACACATTAAATGTTACAAAATGTATAAAAAAGCAAGCATCATTAAAAAATAAATAAATATACTATACAAAAAGGCATAGGCAAGTAATTTTGTACATGAAGGCATTCTAAATATTAGGAGACTAATTATGTAGTTGGCAGGGGCACGAGGTCAGGCAGGAGGTCCATGTTCAGTGTTGCCAGAAGTAGCGAATTTGGCTACTTTCGACAACTCTGTGCTCCAAAATTTTGTATTTTCGCTACTTGCGACTTTCTGGGCTAATTTAAAAATCATTTGGGCTGGTTTGGGCTACCAATGTTAAGATAGTCAGTGACATTATTTATGCATTTATAATGTAATATGTGTAAATCCTCATGAAATGATAGCACTTAACTATTTGGTGGAAAGTACCAATATGTAGTGATGGCCCACCAGTAAGCCACTTATAAAATAAAATAAAATAAAATGTTTATTTAGGTAAGGTACATACATACAATAAATTTTTACAAAGATTGGTTGACTTATAGGTAGAGCTAGTACATACAATGCCTAAAGCCACTATTACGCAAAGCGTTTCGGGCATGATAAACTTAAATGACAAGCTTAATACTAATTGAGCATAAGGAGTAGAATGAAAACAAGAAATGAAAACATAGATGAAAAAGCAGCACAAATACAATTATGTCGACAAACAGCGCTCTTTAAAGAAAAACAGACATTGGTTGACAATAGAAGGGTAAGGTAGGTTACAGGGAATTTATTAGGTATAGCTTCGCTTTTAACTTAAACTGGTTGAGAGAGGTACAGTCTTTAACATGGTTGGGAAGGTCATTCCACGTTCTGGGCCCCTTGATTTGTAGAGCATTTCTAGTTTGATTAAGTCGTACTCTAGGAATATCAAAACTGTTTTTATTTCTGGTGTGGTGCTCATGGGTTCTGTTACAACCTTCTATGAAGCTTTTGAGATCAGGATTGGCATTATAGTTTAGCGTTTTGTATATGTATAATACACATGAGAGAATGTGCAGTGACTTAATGTCTAACATATTCAGAGATTTAAGTAGGGGTACCGAGTGATGTCTGGGGCCAGAGTTGGATATTGTCCTAATAGCAGCTTTGTGTTGAGTAATTAGAGGACGTAAGTGATTTTGGGTAGTAGAGCCCCAAGCACAAATACCATAGTTGAGATATGGATAGATAAGGGAGTAATAGAGAGTCACCAGGGCTGGGCGTGGTACATAATATCTGATCTTAGAAAGAATGCCCACAGTTTTTGAAACTTTTTTTGATATGTTTAGAATGTGTCCCTGGAAATTCAGCTTGTGGTCAATGAGAACGCCAAGGAATTTGCCATCTAATTTGTTACAAATTTGGGTATTGTTTATTTTGAGATTTATTTGATTAGAGGATTTATTGCCAAACAGAATATAGAAAGTTTTGTCAATGTTAAGGGTGAGTTTGTTGGCAGTTAGCCGAAGATGGACTTTATTTAGCTCAGTATTTACTGTGGCATTTAGAGCAAGGGGGTCAGGACTGGAGTAAATGAAGGTTGTGTCGTCAGCAAATAGAATTGGTTTGAGGTGTTGGGAGGCATTTGGAAGGTCATTAATGTAGATGAGAAAGAGGAGAGGGCCAAGTATGCTGCCCTGAGGAACACCAATGTTGATGGGTAGGGTGGGAGAAATTGTATTATTCACATAAACAAATTGGAGCCTGTCAGTAAGGTAGGATTTGAGGTATTGTAGGGAGTGTCCTCTGACTCCATAATGATGTAATTTAAGAAGAAGGTTTTGGTGGTTGACAATATCAAAAGCTTTACGCAGGTCCACAAATAACCCAACAGGGAACTCATTTTTATCAAGAGCTGTATGAATCGAGTTAAGCATACTAATAAGTGCATCGTTAGTGCTTTTTTTGGGCCTGAAGCCATATTGGCAAGGGCTAAGTATATTGAGTTTGGCTAGATATGAGTAAAGCTGCTTATAGATTAGTTTTTCAAAAATTTTTGACAAGTTTGGCAGGATTGATATAGGTCTGTAGTTGTTAACATCTGTGGGGTCACCACATTTGTGGACAGGCGTTACTCTCGCTTTTTTTAGAATATCTGGAAAGGTTTGGAGTTCAAGTGACTTGTTGAAGAGCAAAGCAATAGCAGGGGCTAAAGATCTGGAGGCTTTTTTGTAGATTAAAGTTAGTATCTCCTCAAGGGCACTAGACTTGGTTTTAAGGGAAAGGATTATCTCATTGACGTCAGTGGAATTAATAGACTTTAGGTACAGAGACTGTGGATAGTTACCTGAAAGATAGTCATTAATGTCTGTACTGGAAGATGGAATATCATTTGCAAGGGATGAACCAATGGAAGAGAAGAACCTATTGAACTCAATAGCAGAATCGGAGGCTGAAAGCTGACCATCGTTATTAGACAGGAGAGTCGGTTTGTTATTTATAGACTTCTTTGATCCCAATATTTGTGAAATTGTTCTCCAAGTTTGTTTAATGTTGCTCTTTATTTGGGTAAATTTATCTTCGTAGTATTTAGTTTTGGCTCGTCTAATTATCTTAGATAGCAATAATGAGTAATTCTTTGAGAATTCTTTGGAGACAATTCCTAACCTATACTTCTTCTCAAGGTCATGTCTTTTATTAATAGATTTAAGTATTCCCTTTGTAAGCCAGGGATTGTTAAGCCTTTTGGTTGTGACTTGTTTTGTAAGCATAGGACAGTGGGTATTATAAAGGCTGAGAGTTTTTTGAAGAAAAGATTGAACTGCTAGGTTGATGTCCTCTATGTTACCTAACTCGGACTCCCAGTTGACATTATCAGCAGCAGTTATAAAATTGTCTATAGCAGTTTCATTGTGTAGTCTAAAACGTATCTCTCTTGACTCAAGAGGTGGTTTGCTAATGTTAGTTAAGAGAAATGTGGGGTAATGGTCTGTAGTGCTATCGGTGATTATACCTGAAGTAAGCGGAGAGGTTATGTTTGTCCAGATGTGATCTAGAGTCGTGGCAGTGCTATCAGTGATTCTAGTAGGTCTAGTGATTAAGGGTATGAGGAAGCAGGAGTTCATACAGTTGAGGAAGCTAACAGCAGTAGGGTGTTCTGGCTCGCAGAGGTCAATATTAAAGTCCCCAGCGATAATTAGGTGGTTTTTGTTCAGTCTGTTATCAAGTATTAGATTTCTAAGGTTTGAGTTGAATTCGGACACATCAGTGTTAGGAATTCTATAAACTGCACCCACAGACAGGACAGACTCGGCACCCTTGACTCTGAAGCTGGCGAAGATATACTCCCCATAGCAGTCTCTTGTTCTAATTTCTTTTAAGCATGTTAGTTCTTGGTGGTAGTAAAGAGCAGTGCCACCACCTCTCTGAAGTTGACGACAGTTGTGAATTGCTGAGTAGTTAGGCATGTTAAAGAGTTGAGTAGTATCCTCTTTCAACCATGTTTCAGTAAGTATAATAAAAGAGAATTTGTTGTCAATAGCTTCAATCAAGGCACTAACATCATCGAAGTGTTTACCTAGGGATCTAACGTTCAAATTGATTACAGAGATATTGTGATTATGAGTTAATACATTGTTTACATCATGTGCTGCAAAATATCTGCAATTTAGATCATTAAAGTGATAATTGTCATAGATAGTGGATAAGAGGTTAAGTTCAGGGTCTATACTTGTCTGCATAAAAAAAGCTGATTGCAGGAAAACAAGGAAAGAAAGGCAAATTACAAGGTAGAAATAAGCTATAAAATAGGGAAAAAAAATGTACACAATACTGTACCAAACAACCACAAAAGGGGCTTACAGGGGTACAATGGAGTAAGGGAGTATGGCTAGGCTAGGCAACCTAGGTAATAAATGAGATTAAAGAAAAAACATATAAACATGGACTATACAAAACACAAGATATAGAAATACAAAACAAAACTATAAACAAGACTAAGCAATACAAAAACAAATTGAGCAAAAATGAAAAATGAGGTAGATTGCTTACAAGTACTCTCAAGTACACTGTAAGTAACAATTTGCAATTTGAGATGCAGGCAAAGCCATAGATGAGTATAGACAGATGAGACAGATGACATTATAAATGACATTATAGATGAGTAGACAGATATTGCGAATTAAACATATTTGTGTGTCTGTGCTCAATATTATAAATCTAAACATAGTAGGATTCTATCTCAGTTTATGGGGCTGTAGTCACAAGGGCTACCTCTAAAGCCTTGTATTAACACCTCAAAGATTATTTTGGTTATATTAGAGTTGATTTGAGGAAGCGTCTTGCACTTACATTGTAGCGAGTAAACCTTATACTCGCTCCAATCTCTCCTTACCTTAATGACAAACTAATTAGCACTAATTATGACTACTCAAATCCTTTCCCTAATTACAGGTAACAGTTCTTTCCATCCTGTTGGAGGAAGCTGAGGTGTAGTCACCGAATATAAGCATAAAGTGAATAGCCGACGAGACGGGAGACATCTCCCGTCACGCAGGGTGCAGTCGCACCTCCACAGATCTCCAGTATCATCTATTGATACTTGGATACGAACCCATGACAAAGAGCTTGCGAAACGCCAGGCGAGTGTCTTAATTACCACTACACCATGGAGACTGCCGTCCGATCAGCGAAGTTATTTGTGTGTACGTCTGATACCATACTACTTGTGAAGGAGGAAATGTATATGTTTACCTCTCAGAATGTTTATTTGTGATGTGTGTCTATGTATATATTAACACGATGTACTGAATGGGGTGAGAATAGCTTGAGCTACCTCATCCCTTTGTGTGTATTTACCTCAATAAACTTATTTCAATTTCAATTTCAATGGAGACTGCTTCCTTGTATTTGGTCTGTTCTCACGCATCAGACGAATTACCTTCCAGCATCGACTTATGATAAAAAATATATAATAAAAAACGTGATAATTGGATAACTTATCAATATTTGCTGCATGAAACATAATTTACCCAGGTAAATTATACCTAATGTATCAAATATTTATGTTATCCAAATATCACTTTTTTATGTACATGCAGTGATAATAATAATAATAATAATAATAATTTTTATTTAGGCAAAGGTACATACATAAAGAGATTTTACAAAGTTTGTTGGCTTTATAGATAGAGCTAGTACATACAATGCCTAAAGCCACTATTACGCAAAGCGTTTCGGGCAGTATTAATATTAATACAATCTTGCAGTATTACTCTATGTATTAAAATATATACCTACCTAAAATATATATATATAAAATATAAAATACTGTACCTCTCTCAACCAGTTAAGATAAAAACGAAGCTATACCTAATAAATTCCCTGTAACCTACCTTACCCCTCCCTCTAATGTCATCCAATGTCTTTTTTTTAAAGAGCGCTGTTTGTCGACAGAATTGTATTTGTGCTGCTTTTTCATCTATGTTTTCATTTCTTGTTTTCATTCTACTCATTATGCTCAATTAGTATTAAGCTTGTCATTTAAGTTTATCATGCCCGAAACGCTTTGCGTAATAGTGGCTTTAGGCATTGCATGTACTAGCCCTAACTATAAATCCATCACTCTTTGTAAAATCTCTTTTATGTATGTACCTTACCTAAATAAACATTTTGATTTTTGATTTTTGATTTTGATATTGCTCTGAAAACCATATCAGCTACTGAATAAAATATTGGGCTACTTTAATTACAAATGTCGCTACTTTTAGACCGTCAGCTCACTACTTTCAGCAATGCGGTTATGGCAACACTGTCAACCGTGTTGTCACCCGCTAGACTTGTCTCTCCCCGCGTCCTGACAACATATCCTCACCTGACGACACCTCCAGTCTCCTGACAACACTTTCAAGTCACTGACAACACCTCCAGATTCTTGCCAACACCTATAGCACCCTGACAACGTCTTCTGTGTCCTTGTATCGTCTCCAGTGTCCTGTCAACGTCTGCACCTTCCTGAGAACGTCTCCAGTGCCCAAGCATCGTCTTAAGTGCCCTGACATTGTCTCCAGTGCCCTGACATTGTCTCCAGATCTCTGAGAACGTCTCCAGTACCCTGACAACGTCTCCAGTGCCCAAGCATCGTCTTAAGTGCCCTGACATTGTCTCTAGATCTCTGAGAACGTCTCCAGCTCCCTGACAACACCAACAGCGTCACTTAGAGCTAGTTACTCTAGTGAGGAAGGATGAGTAAGGGAGGAGGAGGGAAGATCTTCACCCCTACCAACCAGATCAGGTTGACGAACATCGCGGTGGTGCGTATGAAGAAGGGCGGCAAGAGGTTTGAGATCGCCTGCTACAAGAACAAAGTGCAGAGCTGGCGCCAGAAAATGTGAGACTGGTATTTGCTCGTACACTAGGACACTCATTCTCCCAAACTCGTCCTTACTCATACTCATATTCTGTCACTCGTACTCGCATGCTCGTATGGTATCTCGTTTTTATTTTTCAGTCGTAATCATTCATACTCGCATTCTCTCGTACTCTCACTTGTGCTGCAATTAAAAGATCTCGCGTAACCTTGAGGTGCTGTCTAGAGCTTGTTGGCAGCAGTGAGAAGTTATGGGTTAAGAGTATATTTGTAAAATATATAAATATATGCATTCATTAATGTGAAATGCTTTTCTTGCACATTCAGATATTATTTTTTTTTTACATGGCCACTAAGCAAGCCTTGTTTCAGTAGTGTCTGTAAAAAAGCTTTGGATTCAACCATAATACATTGTGATGTCATACGCCTCACAGTATATAAAAGATACATATTTCACTTACTTTTGCTGGATATGAATAGTAGTGACATCGCTGGGCTATACATGGGGTAGGGTTTTTTTTTTTTTAAATCATGCATTAGCATTTTGGGCAAACATTATCAACCAACAAAGTGTGTGTTTATCTGCCTTAAGTAATTATGAATATAAAAGGTGGCAAGCCAGGAAGACTATATCTACCTTAGGATGCATCGGGTTTTTCTGCCAGTAGACAACGTATAGCCTCCAGGCATAGGTTTTTATTTCCCCGGCTCACTTGAATATCAAGGTGTATATGGCCTTGTGCTGTAGCTGTCCCTAACCCGCTAACAACAACAAATGTGTTATCTATGTATTTTATTCACAGTATGTATGGAAACCTCCTGACCTGATGTATACACTGGAGTAATGTGCTGTTTGGATACAATATAGCATTACAGAAAGTTTGTGTAGAGTACCCAAGTAAAGTACAGTCGCGTAGAGTATCTTTTGTACCCAACTGGGGATGGACCGTCTTGGAAAATGTGCAGTGCATTTTCTGCCTTGGACTGTAATCCCATTCCTTGGGTTTAGTTATGATTTTATGAAGGCTCTCAATTTATTCATAATAAAGTTTCCAGTTTGCACTCTGATAATCAACAGTATATGCCACCAATATATTCTATAAGTACTTAGGATCATTGAACACTCAGAATGCAATTTAATTTCAATTTAAATCTGACAAAGGACAATACTCATAGAGAAATTTAAACAAATTTCTCCTTATCAGTTTTATACATTCCTGTTAGTTTATACAGTACAGTATTTAGTAAGTATTTAGGGGAGCCGGCCGGCCGAGCGGACAGCACGCTGCACTTGTGATCTTGTGGTCCTGGGTTCGATCCCGGGCGCCGGCGAGAAACAATGGGCAGAGTTTCTTTCACCCTATGCTCCTGTTACCTAGCAGTAAAATAGGTACCTAGGTGTTAGTCAGCTGTCACGAGCTGCTTCCTGGGGGATGGAGGCCTGGTCGAGGAGTGGGCCGCGGGGACACTAAAGCCCCGAAATCATCTCGAGGTAACTTCAAGATACATGTGGAGGATCATGTCATCTCATTTTGTCATGTCATAATTTTAGCATATATAATGTCGCCTGCCTCCTGTCATAGATGTTGTGCTTCAGGTCAGGGTGACAAGTATCCTGGCACCCTGCTAGTCATGTATCTTTAAACTTTTTCTAGTATACAGTAAGTATTTTTTTTAAGGTAACCATAAAATGGCTGCTTCTGTAAGTTTAGGCTTTATAGATTTTGTGTACAGTTTTTAAGCATTTTTTGCATCCATGAATTTTAACAGCCTGTTTAGGTGGTGCAGTACTTACAGTAATGAGAACAATCGTACATTGACGTAAAAGGCAGTGAGAAAGTAGAAATCGGTACTACAGTATTGAATGTTGACAAACCGGAAAAGTTTTTGTACCGACGTTGCAAAGGAAACCTAACTTAACCATCCTGGGCCTAATACATGCTATTTGAGGTCTGATATAGTAAGTTGACCAGACCACACACTAGAAGGTGAAGGGACGACGACGTTTCGGTCCGTCCTGGACCATTCTCAAGTCGACCATTCTCAAGAATCGGCTTGAGAATGGTCCAGGACGGACCGAAACGTCGTCGTCCCTTCACCTTCTAGTGTGTGGTCTGGTCAACTTACTTTAGCCATGTTATTGTGACTCATCGCCTGTCTAATATAGTATATGTATATGCTATATTATGCCTAGGAAGATTTAAGTTTGGTTTTAAGCTTTATTTTTTGGAATCTATTAAGTGAATAGTACTAAATTCTACTATATAATTGTCCATTATGTCTGTATGTATGATGGTTCACATAGTTACAAAAAGTACTATCTAAACAGGAGGATGGGTTGGAATTTAATTGTAATTCTGAAATTGCTCAAGGTAGCACAAGTTCCTCATACTACGTCCATCACATGGCTCCTCTGGTGACAGTTTACGTTCTAATACCATTACACACAGAAATCACAATAGCGTGATACATCAAATGAACAAATCCACAAGGGTAGTGATAAGGATTCGAACCTACAGTACGTCGATCCCCTCGGATGTAGGTTCGAACCCTTATCACGGCCCTTGTGGATTTGTTGTAATACCATCTCTAGATCTCTTTACATTTGCAAATTCTTTATTGTTTTTACATAATTTGTAGGGTAAATGTTGCAAGGTGTGTGTGCTGCAAGCCAGACCATTAAGAGGCGATTAGATCATTATCCTCGGTGGCTGTGATGTGTAGCAACAGTCATACAGTGACCAAAGTAGACTTCCTCCTCCCCCCTCTCACATTATTTGTTGGTTGCAGTTTGGACGTACAGGATGAGCACAGGAGGTAATAATAGGTAGCAATTGGAGCAGTGTAAGGGTTAGCAGCATAACTTTGCTCAGGCAGATTGTGGCAAGGAGAGTCGGAAATAAATTGCTTAGACATTTCTGTCCCGTCCAGGGGTTGAACCAAGGTCACTCGGTTGTGAACAGAGGATGGAGACCATTATATTGCAGGATACACATTATTTTCTTGTTTATGTAATGTGCAAAGATGTGTTATATCATTTGAAGGTAGAAAAAGTGGCAATAAATTTAGAAATTAAATGCAGGTAGAACTGGAATTCTCTGAACCGAGAAAGGTCTGGTTGTAATTATTGTAGTATGGACAAGTAAAACTGCATAATGCATGTCTATTTGGCAACCTAAATCCAACATTTTGTATGGCTTGTAGGCACATACCACATATATTCTGTGGTATGTGGTATGATAGTATACAGTTAGCCAGTAATCAAATTTTCTGCTGGAGAGAGTGAAGCTAGATTTAGAATGAGGAAATATTAAGGCTGTGTGATACGATCGATTCCACATCCCTCGACATCTCGGGCACAGGCACTACTAGGATGTAATGTCTCAATATTTTCTCAGATACATTGCATTACATTGCATCTCAGATACATTGAATGCAACTCACATTGCATTCTTATGAGTTGTGTTAGATTTTAAACTGTCGAGGTGACATGGAGGCAGTGAAATTTGAGCAAGACAATTAATTATAATAACAAATCTGAGGAAGCACTAACTTTGTACTTAATCTGCAGAGAGAAGGACATTGATGAAGTGCTGCAGAGCGAGACGGTCTTCACTAACGTGTCCAAGGGCCAGGTGGCCAAGAAGGAGGAGCTTATCAAGTGCTTCAGTTCTGAGGATCAGAAAAAGGTTAGTGCAACTGTTGTGTATGTAAGTTTAGCGCCGTGTTTGTTATGACTTGCCTTAATTGGGGACCAGAAACCTGTTTTGACTTATCGAGGGTCTCCCCATCCCCTCCTCCCCTCTCCTTTCCCTAGACCAACCACAGATCTTTCTCAGGATGCCACCCATAAGTTTCCTAACTCACAGGTAACCTTTTACTGCCAGGCTTATCTCATCCTGACAGAGTAAAAGAGACAAATGTATGTGTATGCATGTGTGTATATATGTATATGCAGCCCGTCCTCCAAAAATGGGGTGGTAAATGTAAGGAGACAAATAAGTGTAATTATGTACTATTCATAGCAGTTAGGAATTGTACTTATTTTCACTTAGTATTAAATCGTACTGTCAGATATATTGTGAATATTTGAGTTTACCTGAAAAACTGAATAGAAAACCACAACCTCATCTAACCGTCTTAGTTTTTGAAGATAATAATTTTATTGCTTCTTAATTATAATTAGTACTTAACCTATAGCTATATTGATATTACAGTTTTATAAAACTAATAAAACAAAACTAAAATATATCAATAAATTGTAAAGTAACTCAGGATATTTTAAAATTTTGTATAAAACCTTTATTGTTTAATAAACCTGAAAAAAAATTCCTGATATTTAAAAGTTGTGTATAACAATTTGAAATTGAAAACTTCATCCTAAAATTCTGAGTGTCTTAACAGAAAATGAGGAGAATTAAATCGGGGGAGGGAGTTGGGTAAATGTAACAGCCCCATAAGTGCAATTCTGCACTGTTTATGACAGTAAGAAAATGTACTTATTACACTTAGTATTAAATCGTACTGTCAATTCGGAGGATGGGTTGCTATATGTATGTATATGTGTGTGTGTGTATAAAGTATATGTGGAAGCTGATCAGAATTCCATTTCACCTTTGTAAATGTACGTTAATGACACTGTGTAAAAGACACATCAAGCACTTAATGTAGGGCATACGTAAATCTGTGTATTTATGTATTTACGTATATAGCTTAGCCTAGCATTTTAAAAGCACTACAATCATCTTCTGTGGTTGATTGTTCAATAAATCCCTGAACTATATGTTTAACAAATCTCTAACCCTTTCCATGGAGGACAGAAGAAAATGTGTGTATGCTGGTTAGCATTGTTAATGTGTGACCACGTCTGTGGTAGAAAATAATAATAAAAAAAAAATGCCAGGCTGAGAGGAAATGTTGCTCAAATGCTTGTCCTGCTGCAGGATATGAACCCAGGACCTTTTGGCTGTAACGTGATTGCACTTGCCATTGCTCCACAGGACCCATTATGTATATGTTGCACCATGTTAGAAATTTTGATGTTAAAATATGGTATGAATATGATAAAAAAAAATCTATGTGAAGACATTATTTAAAGATGCCGGCTTAGTGGGTCCCTCCTGATAATGAGCTAACCTTACCTTGCCTGGTTGGAGAAAAGGTTTGTGTTTCATGTATCCAAAAGTATGTTAATATTTGAATATCTGTATATGAAATATTCCTTTTTTTTCAGATATGTCTCGAGATTTTGGAGAAGGGCGAGTTGCAAGTGTCTGACAAAGAGCGACATGCAAACCAAGAAGCTTCTCTTAAGGAAGTTGCTTCAATTGTGTCAGGTATGATGTCTTTGTGCTATGTATTTATTACCCTTGTACTGTATTTATTGCCTGTATACTTGTATTTATTGAGGGCCATTGTCTTTGGTATTTGCTATTCCGGTGGGGACTGTGCCTTACCTTACCTTGAGGTTACCTTGAGGTGCTTCCGGGGCTTAGCGTCCCCGCGGCCCGGTCGTCGACCAGGCCTCCTGGTTGTTGGACTGATCAACCAGGCTGTTGGACGCGGCTGCTCGCAGCCTGACGCACGAGTCACAGCCTGGTTGATCAGGTATCCTTTGGAGGTGCTTATCCAGTTCTCTCTTGAACACTGTGAGGGGTCGGCCAGTTATGCCCCTTATGTGTAGTGGAAGCGATAGTGAAGTGCGGTACAGGTGTTGCCATATGGCAGTCAGGTGTAATTGTTTTTAGGTATTTTTCTAATTGTTAGGTACAGTATTTCCTTGTTTTTAACTATATTTCTTGTTCAGATTACCTATTAATGAATTACTCTTAATAATTAATAGAGAAAATTAATAGAAGCCATGAAGAGGATTCAAAACCCCTCCCTTGGTACTAGCAAGCAAAACACCCTAGACCACTTCACTATGACATTGTTAAAAGCAATGCAACCTTGGGGTTCCACTGAATTCACTAGGGGTCCTGAGGCTTCCAACTGTAGCCCAATCAGATTTTCACGCATTCACAGAATCTAGGGTGTTTGCTTGGAGGGTTCCAAAGAGTTTGAATCGTCCTGATGGCTCCTACTGATTTTCTTGTTGATACATCACATTGATGTGACTTCATTGTGTAATAATAATAATAATAATAATAATTAATAATAATAATAATGTCTATTGCAGACTCGTGTTGTTTAAACGTACATTGGTACTTCAGTGTACATAACATTGTTAGTGCCACTGGTGTGTACGTGTCAATGCAGGTGCCAATAGTTATTAGTATATAATATGCGTGGTGGTACCAGTGTGTACACAACCTGACAATGATGGTGCCATGTTGGATCAATATCCACATTTTATGTTTGTAATCACAAAAGCACTGACATGCTTTGCCTCTGGATTCTCCCTCTTGCATTTTGCTTTCTATGACAACTTTGTTGTTCTGGGATATTTTCAAACAAATTTGAGGTACTGTATCGGTAAGTGCTGCGTAATTAGTTGGTAAAAGTGTACACGGGGCCACACACTTCGTTAGTGAAAATAAATTCTCTCGCAAGTGTCATCTAACGAATTACTGTGTATTGCACTGAAGGATTGTAATTATATTGCTGGATCAAGAGTGTGTGTATGAAGCAAGAACCTTGATTTTAAATTGTACTAATCTGGAGTTTGGTTTACTCACACAGCACAACTGTGCCATAAACCTTGAACTACTAAGCTATTTAAAGGTCCTACATTGCGATGCACACGGGAAAAAAATAAAGGTATTGATCTTCCATAAGGATCACTCGCGTATTGTGATCTGAGCACAGGAGAAAGTTCCCGATAACGATTGAGTAGCGTAAGGGTTAAATACTCAATGCATATCATACAGAAGTAGATGCTCTCGTACTCGCCTGTCTACAGGTTTACCTGCATTGATGATACACATTCTGGGGAAGCTTCTGTTCCTAGACACTTGTGGCTGCTCATTTAAAATCACAAGGCCCGTTACACAGAGCATGTTTGTTTAAATTGTTGGTTAATAATGATAGGTATAATTTTGATGCCAGTAAACCAACTATACCAACTTTTACCTACTATACATTATGCAAATGCAGCAGATTGTGGTGTTTATTTTACCTTGCCCCTTATTGTGCGTTGGTTGCGAGGATCAAAGTCCTTGTGGCCCGGTCTCTGACCAGGCCTCCTGGTTGGCAGTCTGGTCGACCAGGCTGTTTGGTGGGAAGAATATTGCCATTCTGTTCTAGCATGACTGTAATGAAATCACCCTCAAGAAGGTTGTGTGCTCGATAACCCACTGTACTATTGTGTGTAACAGATCTCAAACCCTATCTATGCAAGTCAAACTAAAATGCTAAAATGTACATATGCTGATTAGCATTGCAAAAGGACTACATGGACCTAAGAGCCGCAGCTCACCCTCCCCCCCCCCCCCCCCCTTCCCATATAAATACAGTGGCACACTAAATAATGGTGTGGCACTGTATTCATGGCAATTAAGAATAAATGAAAAGCATGCGACACTCCAGTATTGCCGGTAATATCTTGAGGTTATCTTAGATTATTTCGGGCCTTAGTGTCACCGCTGCCCGGTCCTCGTCCACCCCCAGGAAGCAGCCCGTAGCAGCTGTCTAACTCCCAGGTACCTATTTACTGCTAGGTAACAGGGGCATCAGGGTAGAAAGAAACATTTTGCCCATTTGTCTCTGCCTCCACCGGGAATAGAACCCGGAACCTTAGGACTACGAATCCGAAGCGCTGTCCACCTGTCGGGCGCGTATGTTATGAACTCTCTTGAGTCGTCATTCAGTTAATGTCATTTGCCAAGATGTGCCGAGGGGAATATGTATGAAGGAGCACTTGGTCTAAGTTACAACCCGGGTTAAAATATGTAGATGGAAATATTTTCTGGCTATTACCATGTATTCAATTTTTTTTTTATATTTGTCTGCTATTTACATATTTTCTTTTTTTCCAGACAAGTGTATAAACCCTGAGACTCAGACCCCATACACTGTTTCCATGATCGAGAGTGCCATGAAAGATATCCATTTCTCGCTGAACCCCAAGCGCAACAACAAGCAGCAGGCCCTTGACGTTATTAAGCAGCTGGCTGGGGTATGTGGAGATGTTAGATTAGTCATTAATATTTAGAATGTGGTCAATTTGACTGGTGTCCGTTTAGATTGTACTGTAATGTGTAGGGGTGTCGCAAATTGAGAGGAACTCGATGACAAAAATTTCTTGTATATTTCTGGTTTTGTGGTGTTTAAAAGTATGGCATAAATTTATATTTTAATTTTGGGGAAAATTGCCATTATCTGGTTTCCCAATACAAGTTATTATATTGGTGTTCAGATCGACTTTGAAAATGTAAATGAGGCTTTTTCAGATGCCGATGGTGGGTGTGTGTGTAATTACCTAAGTGTAATTACCTAAGTGTAGTTACAGGATGAGAGCTACGCTCGTGGTGTCCCGTCTTCCCAGCACTCTTTGTCATATAACGCTTTGAAACTACTGACGGTCTTGGCCTCCACCACCTTCTCCCCTAACTTGTTCCAACCGTCTACCACTCTGTTTGCGAAAGTGAATTTTCTTATATTTCTTCGGCATCTGTGTTTAGCTAGTTTATATCTATGACCTCTTGTTCTTAACGTTCCAGGTCTCAAGAAATCTTCCCTATCGATTTTATCAATTCCTGTTACTATTTTGTATGTAGTGATCATATCACCTCTTTTTCTTCTGTCTTCTAGTTTTGGCATATTTAATGCCTCTAACCTCTCCTCGTAGCTCTTGCCCTTCAGTTCTGGGAGCCACTTAGTAGCATGTCTTTGCACCTTTTCCAGTTTGTTGATGTGCTTCTTAAGATATGGGCACCACACAACTGCTGCATATTCTAGCTTTGGCCTAACAAAAGTCGTGAACAATTTCTTTAGTATATCGCCATCCATGTATTTAAAAGCAATTCTGAAGTTAGAAAGCGTGGCATAGGCTCCTCGCACAATATTCTTTATGTGGTCCTCAGGTGATAGTTTTCTATCTAGAACCACCCCTAGATCTTTCTTTATCAGAATTCTTTAAAGATTTCTCACATAATATATAGGTTGAGTGGGGTCTATGTTCTCCTGTTCCACATTCCATAACATCGCATTTATTAACACTTTCGCGCTTTAGATTAGAGATAACTCGTCGCCGTTTTTTCTTACTATTCCGCATAACAGCCTACTTTTCTCGTCCATCGAAAAAATATTTCTATAAATTCCATTTTTTAACCGAAATGGATGGGGATACTTTTGTTTTGTAGGGAATTTATTTGCGAATTTTTTGGTACCAGAATGAATATTATATCACAAACTTCTATGAGTAAAAAAAGAAATACACAAAGTATGTTTGGGGGTGTGGCGAGCGTGTGGCAGTGGGTTCCCTTTAGCCGTTGATATATCCAACACGTGGGAAATATTTGTATGTGTTATGTATATGTCTGTGTAGGGAATTTTACTGCGATCACTGTCATACAAATTATAAAATGTTTCAACAAGTATAAACATGACAAACATCAAACGAACGAAAACAATGCGTTCGTTTCTGCCGCGAACGCATACTGAGCGACGTGGTTCTATATTTGGCGCTTCTCTTACACATGCTTTGTACAAATGTTATACAGTTCATCTTATAGAAAATTTTATTGCGAACACATTGGTATAAAAAAGAAATACGTACATAGAAAAGTAGGGTCAGGAAACGTATAAACTTTCCAAGCATGATTTCCCCCCTGTGTTTTCGCCAGTGCGCTCGCGGCTAACTACTCTCCACTTCACACACTCTTGCGGGTGGGCAATTACCTATATTAAACATTCATATGCATATGTCCGTGTAGAGAATTTTATTGCGATTCCAATGATACCAAAATTAGCGATGTAGGACAACTGTAGACTTCGCAACCATTAAGAGAGTGGAAACATTTTGTTGCTGTTTGGCGCTCTCGGCGAGTGATCTGCATAGTTTTTTATTTGGTGTTGATACTCCTTATGCTTGGGCGGCATTTTATAGGTATGCTCTTATAGACAATTTCATTGCGAATACAGTGATACCAAATTTAAATACGGGCGCCTTCAATTATTGTCAGGACAGTCAAGAGTGTACACTTTTTCGGTCTTACCGCGTAGGCGCGCGAAGTGCCGAAAGCATCTGGGGTATTGTTTTTTTTTGAGCGCCGAGAGCGCGAAAGTGTTAACATTAAATTCCATTTGCCAAGTGGCGCTCCATGTACTTATTTTGTCCAGGTCATCTTGAAGGGCATGACAATCATCTAAGTTTCTTATCCTTCCTATTATCTTAGCATCATCAGCAAACATGTTCATATAATTCTGTATACCAACTGGTAGATCATTTATGTAGACAATAAACATCACTGGTGCAAGAACTGAACCCTGTGGTACTCCACTTGTGACATTTCTCCATTCCGATACATTGCCTCTGATCACAGCCCTCATTTTTCTATCAGTCAGAAAATTTTTCATCCATGTTAGAAGCGTACCTGTCACTCCTCCAATATTTTCCAATTTCCAGAACAACCTCTTATGTGGAACTAGGTCGAAAGCCTTTTTTTTAGGTCCAGATAGATGCAGTCAACCCAACCATCTCTTTCCTGTAATATCTCTGTTGCTCGATCATAGAAACTGAGTAAATTTGATGCACAGGATCTTCCAGATCGAAAACCATACTGTCTGTCTGATATTATATCATTTCTCTCCAGGTGTTCTACCCATTTAGTTTTAATTATTTTTTCCAATATTTTGACTATTACACTTGTCAATGATACCGGTCTATAATTAAGGGGGTCTTCCCTGCTTCCACTTTTGTAGATTGGCACTATGTTAGCCTTTTTCCACACATCAGCTACAACTCCTGTATACAGGGATGCCTGAAAAATCAGTTGAAGAGGAATGCTGAGCTCGGGTGCACATTCTCTCAGAACCCATGGTGAAACTCCATCTGGACCAACTGCTTTGTTCTTATTTAGCTCCTTGAGCATTTTTTCCACTTCGTCTCTAGACACCTCTATGTGCTCTATGTTGTTCTCTGGAATTCTTATTGTATCTGGTTCCCTGAAGATTTCATTTTGTACAAACACACTTTGGAACTTTTCGTTTAATGTTTAACACATTTCCTTTTCATTTTCCGTGAATCTATTTCCCATATTCAACCTTTGAATATTATGTACAACTAAAATATGTAGTCTGGCCTCCTGAATGATGTCGTGACTGGATGCATAAATACATCTCCATTCTATGAGAGCTTTGCCTCTATAAACACGTTTATTATGGTCTTGATTATGCCACCGCTCGGCCACCTTGAGGTGATCAAGACTGATGTTGACCCCCGGCTAGACACGGGCATCAGGGCACACCAGTGTTCAGCGGCTCCGTTCTTGGGGAACTTTTGAAGGTTAAGGTACGTTTGATATTACTGGAAATGGCAGCATTGGCCATCTCATGGTTGATGGCTTATTCCTTGGAGACCACAGAACGTTAAGGTTTGATATTAATGTAAACAACGTAGCCGTGGAGAGGTGGAGGGGGGGGGGGACCTGCTGCATGGGTGACAGCTTCTCCCCCCGTATCAACCTACCCTGGCTTTGCACCCTGGAGAGGCCACTCCAGACCGAGATCCAGAGCGTAACTCCATAGTCTCCCGAGACTGATGGATGCCTACTAAGCCGTCAGCATGTGATAATGGCATTTTGAGCTGATTGAGAGAGATTGTTTTGATGGCAGGATAATGTATCTTTCTAGATGTTTATGCCTTTTATCATACAGTCTTAGGCCCACATAGTATCACTTGACAACATAAGAGAACACAAAAGGAAAATATAACCCCCTTATATCTTATTAAAAAAATGTGCAAGATGCATTAATTATGAAAAACATACCTTGTAATTTTTATTTTGGTTTGTATTTGATGTATTTTGTTTCAGTGTGATACAAGAGTATTGTATATACAAAGTGTTTCTTGGATTTTTTGTTCTATCCACTGGCAGACATTAGTGATCTTTAAGTAGCGAATATATAGTGGCTTTACCCAAGTCACTAATCGTGCATTTCGAGTAGTAAACACACGATATATACTGTTGCAAATGTTTGAAAAAGTTATTCTGTATATTGAAACTTAAATATTTTGAATGCTTTCAGGTAATTCCCATTCAGCGGGCCCAGATGAAGGTGCGGATGACAATCCCGGGGAAAGAGGCAAAGAAGCTGAAGGAGAAAGTGATAACGATGGTGTCGGTGGAGAGCGAGTCGTTTGACCCAGATCTAAATATTGTAAGTGTGAAGGCGAAGTACTCACCTAGTTGTACTCACCTAGTTGTACTCACCTAGTTGTGTTTGCGGGGGTTGAGCTCTGGCTCTTTGGTCCCGCCTCTCAACCGTCAATCAACAGGTGTACAGATTCCTGAGCCTATCGGGCTCTGTCATATCTACACTTGAAACTGTGTATGGAGTCAGCCTCCACCACATCACCCCCTAATGCATTCCATTTGTCAACCACTCTGACACTAAAAAAGTTCTTTCTAATATCTCTGTGGCTCATTTGGGCACTCAGTTTCCACCTGTGTCCCCTTGTGCGTGTTCCCCTTGTGTTAAATAGACTGTCTTTATCTACCCTATCAATCCCCTTCAGAATCTTGAATGTGGTGATCATGTCCCCCCCTAACTCTTCTGTCTTCCAGCGAAGTGAGGTTTAATTCCCGTAGTCTCTCCTCGTAGCTCATACCTCTCAGCTCGGGTACTAGTCTGGTGGCAAACCTTTGAACCTTTTCCAGTTTAGTCTTATCCAGTTTTAGTGAAGTGTTGTTGTATTTAGGTATTCTATGTCAAATCTGTTTTGATACGGTGAAGGGTGTATGGGTGTTAGAAAGAAGATGAATATTGTTTACCAAATTATATGCCTTGTAGAATCAAAGAAAATGTATAATAGACAAATTTAACGCTTTCTTTCGCCGGGCGAGCGAGCACCATGCCATCCCAAGGTGCGCCTAGCATTCCACAGGAGCGCGTGGTAATACTGAAAAGTGTATACTCTTTTCAACTTTGTCATTTCAATTCTCATCCAAGGTTTTTCAATTTGGTATCAATGTGTTTGCAATAGAATTCTCTACGAGACTAAAGGCATATGAAGTCCAAAAGCCCGGCGTATGATCCACAACAGAGAAAGTGAGAGCGTGTTACCCTGGAGCGCTTAAGAACAATAAAATGTGTGTACTCTTTAAATCTGTTCTCAATTCTCGTCCTAGGTCTTTCATTTTGGTCAATGTGTTTGCAATAGAATTCCCTACAGGAGTATATGCACATAATGTCAAAAACCGCGGCGCGTTCCACCCGCCAACAAGATGAATGCGGGCCGTGGTTACCTACAAGAGAGGGTTACCTGCAAAAAAGCGCCGCGCCACCCCAAGGCGGGCCTGGCATTCCATTAGAGAGCGTGGTAATTCTGAAAAGTGTATACTCTTTTCAACTTTGTCATCTTAATTCTCGTCCTAGGGTTTTCAATTTGGTATCAATGTGTTGGCAATAGAATTCTCTACAGGACTAAAGGCATATAAAGTCCAAAAGCCCGGCATACCACCCACAGCGAACAGAGAAAGTGAGCGCTCATCAAGAGCAATAAAATGTGTACTGTATACTCTTCAAATTTGTTACCTCAATTCTTGTCCTAGGTCTTTCATTTTGGTATCAATGTATTTGCATTGAAATTCCCTACATGAGTATATGCATATAATGTCCAAAACCATGGTGTACCCCTCCCGCAGCCAAGTGCGAAAGCAGGCCAAATTTTTTTTATTTTCGACACCATTGTGCGTCGTCAACGAGCAAAAGTGTTAAGTTACGTAGCTCGTGTTTTTGGTTGTCATAGTTTACAATGAACGTCAATTTTTGAATTGAACGTTACAATTGAGAGAATCTTTAAAAGGTACCAGACTCGCTGTGAAGGGGGTATGGTTAAATATCCCCTTCACAGCGGGGTATGGTTTGACAGCTCGTTTTCTGTGGTCTAATTGAGTATACTGCGAGATAATGATGTAATATGTTGGGCTTGGCTGGGTTAGGTTAGGCTGGGCTGTTTACAACATGACTTGTATCTGCTGTGAATAAGTACTGCCGTCCACTAAATTTATTAATCTGCTTTCCAGGTGGGCTTCATTGATCCTGGTCATTTCCGTACCATTGAAGAAATCCTCTCCGGTCAGTCGAAAGGTCGAGCCAAGATTGAAGTTTTGAGCCTGAAAAATGTCACTGATACTGGAGATGTGGCCTTAACATAGTCCTGTGAGAGAGGCTACACGTGCCTCCATCCATACCCCTTGTTTACATACGTGAACAGGTTATTTACACACACCCTCTCCAGGGCCTGGATGTGCAACTATCCGATTTGAATTTACGAAGTTTTCTCCTTCTATTTGCAAACCTGTATGAGATCGGCTTTCTGAGAAAACAATTAAAACCTAATATACAGAGGCATCTTATTTCTTTGTGCATCTTAACCAGCTTGATAAGTAGGCATGTTACCATGGAAAGATTCATAGGTAATGAATACATTTGTTCTGGACAACTTGTGATATAAGCTTTAAGAAATAGTTTACTCGTATTAGTAAGCTGGAAAGCTCGTATTAAAGGTATATTTTTATATAGCCAGAATGGTTATCTAAAATGTTGCTTGGCTGGCAAAAGAAAAATCATTTTTGTTATCTTACGTAGAGGTGATGTGTGTATTTTACCCGAGTTAAGCTGCCAAACTTTAGTCTCTAGATTTTATTTTGACATTTTCTGTAGATGTTATGAGATTAGCAGTAATTTAATGATTTATCCAAAGTTGTATGCATTGTATTTGTTATTTTTTGAAGCAGTTGGAACATGTCCCAGTGTGTGTGTGTTGTGTGTGGCTGATATTATCTCCCATATCCACAGGTATATTTGTACCCTGTGGGCCAGTCCCATCTGTAAAAGTTGTCCCCACTTGTTAATGAACATCTACCATTGTTAGGTTTTAGGATGAAAATGCTGGGATTGTCTGCATTTTTAACATTCTTCTGAAGAGTTGTTCATGTGGGTTTAATTAATTTGTAAACAGTATTGCTTTCACTGTCAAACATTAACATACATGAAAAGAATTCATCAGAATTCTTTGCATGTATGTTAATGTTTCTCAATTGCCGTCCGATTGAGATGGCGATTGAGAATCAAGATTTGAGAATGTTTCTTAATCGAGGTCTGTCCTTGACCATTTTCAAGTCGATTGAGAATGGTCCAGGACGGACCGAAACGTTGTCGTCCCTTCATTTTCTAGTGTGTGGTCTGGTCAACATACTTCAGCCACGTTATTGTGACTCGTCGTCTGTAATTCATCAGAAAATGCACACAACGGGTCATGTAAAACGTATGAGGGAGGGATGGAGAAACTAACGGGAAATGGGGCATTGCGAGTGTGTGTTTGTGAGGGGGCAAAGCACGAGTGACTATCTTCTTCCCGAAATGGACCATAATTGGTAGACATTTGCAACTGTGTATTTCCCATATGGAAAAACGAAGTGGATGATCTCGGCAATCTAGACTAGGTTACTAAAATTCATTTATTTTTATGGGTTTGGGCAGCATTTTGAAGCACTGTGTTATAGTGTTGTTGTAATTTTTTTTTATAATTGCAGCTGACATCAATTTCAAATTTGTGACACTGGTTAAGTAGATTATATCATTTGTTTATTGAATGTTGTACTTTTCAGTCTGTTAACAGAAGCTAGTTAATTATGAGTGATGAATTGTGTCTATTTTACCTTCAGTTTATCTATCTACCCATGGCATTCAGTATAAATTTAAGTTCATTGTTGTAATAAGTGTTGGCCATTTTTGGACGTTATTTAAAGTCTTGGTTTTTGACGACTAAGCACTTTAACCCTTCTGCTGCACGAGTCATATTGGAGTGACTGCAGCATATCTGACCAACCTGTGTCAGTCATCTTGGGATGATTTAACATACCCCTGTAAGATTTAAAACTCCAGGGGGCGCACATCGGCTATCTCGGGCCTCCAGTAAACGGACACCATTTTGAAGAAAAAATTGTGGACACCTCTCCTAGGTGAGAAGGTTTCAGTACTGCAGTGAGTGAGCAACCAAGGATAGTGCATGCAGCACGAGCTAATAGCACCACTGTTTAGCTAGTGTCCACAGCATCACTTAAAAATGACGAACTATGTAAGTAAATGCTATTCATTTGTAAAGATCCTGACTGCTATAAGAGACGTACAATGTTCAAATATCTGTGAACACTATGCTGTTTATGATCACATCACGATATCACAGCCTTCATTGTTGCTAGGTGCATCTAAGTGCCTTGAGACGACAGCTCATATTCCTTTAAGAAATAAAATTATGGGAAATTAATTGTCAATATTTTGTGACCAGGATTCTGATAGCATTGAGCCTAGTATTAGTGATATGTGTGCAGTATGTTGAGGAATTTTGCTAAGTCAGGTGGCATTGTCAGCCGAGTAACAGGTGGTCTCGCAATACAGTTTGGACTTGCCAGAACAACTTCAGTCTCCGTGGTGTAGTGGTAAGACACTCGCCTGGCGTTCCGCGAGCGCTATGTCATGGGTTCGTATCCTGGCCGGGGAGGATTTACTGGGCGCAATTCCTTAACTGTAGCCTCTGTTTAACGCAACAGTAAAATGTGTACTTGGATGAAAAAACGATTCTTCGCGGCAGGGGATCGTATTCCAGGGACCATAGGATTAAGGACTTGCCCGAAACGCTACGCGTACTAGTGGCTGTACAAGAATGTAACAACTCTTGTATATATCTCAAAAAAAAAAACTTAGTGGCTTGTTATGGTGCAAGGGAAATGCAGGTGGTTTTGTATATGTGTATAGTGTAATAACAACCAAAACAGTACGTTTTATTGATCAAAAGATATAATATTCAATTCAAATCAGTAACATGAATATCTCTTATCATTTTACATATTCTATGATGCAAATAATAATATTGACAGCCCAATACAACATTGCACTTGGATAAAACCACGGAAAAACATTTAAGATATGAAAAATGTATTAAACATTCAATACATTCTGTTAGAACTTAGTTCACAAATGCAGGACTGGGCTCTGCTCTGATAACCGGTTAAAAAGATTATTACACTCCCAGAAATGCTTAGTGGTTCCTAATGGTGCACGAAAATGTAGTTGATGTGAGTTACGTATATAAATAGTGTCTATGCAGTGTAATAATGGCAAAAACAGTTTTATTGTTCTAAGAATATATTAATTTTCAGTAATATGCACACACCATATTTTTGAGTTTGGCGACGTTCCACACATTTTATTATATAAACTTAAATACACAGAATTGAATAATATTACTGCATAGTAGAGAGAACAGACCAATCAGAGACATTGAAATAAATAACATCTTCGCAGCAACTCCCACCCCAGGGCAGACCACAGCGGGGCAACTGCTGCTGCTGTTGCTGCTGCTGTTTTAGAGTCAGCTCCTCGGAACAAAAGTGCCAAGTAGCACGGGCTAAGGTGAGCCCTTGCTAGACTTTCCTCGCTCCATCACGGTCAAAGTATATCGGATACATTCTCCCCGTTTGTGATCAGGGAACACATTTTAACAATATTAAAAATAATTTTTTTCCATATGTACTGTGGAGTTGTTAATGAATAACAGGTGTGCAGGCCTAAGGGTTAAGGTGTGTTGTTGACATTTGAGCTTATTAAAGTTTGTTTCAAAGAGGTTATTAAAATCCTGAATATATTTCCAAAATTTAATTATCCTTATTTATTCGTAAAGCTTCATATGGTATTAGGCAAATGTATACAGTATATGAATGGAAATAATGCATTTTGAAATTATGTGCTGTATTGTAATTGTTTTCTCTATCAGAAAAACAATGTGCATACCTTAATAATTTGTTTTGTTGGGGACAGGAAACCTGTGTGTGTGTGTGTGTGTGTATATATATATATATATATATATATATATTAGGCTTGTATTGCAGTCCCCTAAAGGTTGGACTACAAGGGCTTGATTCACAAAGCAGTTATGCATATACCAGCCCGTCCTCCAAACAAAGATCCAAAAGTGATTCCATCCACCCGCCAAACCCCGTTTATGAATGAAAAGCGGTTTACACACGACTCACAACTGCTGACGTTCGAACACTTCCGGAACAAGTGCTTCACTGACGACTGGTGTTCGAACCACAACGCTGTAAATGCTTCACCCACGTACTACAAATACAAATAATCGCCAACAGAACCTAAACACCTAACCTAACCTATGCCTATTTATACACAATATGCTAATATATTATAATATTAATTTATACTTGAGAAAATTCCCGTTTTGAATAAACAGCAAGTTAGAATTTATGAATGCGTCTGTGGGGTCGACCGCTGGATGTAATGGATTTGAGTCGAGGACGGGTTGCATATACTTAGGAACGTGTACATCTTTCCTCAATTGTTGAAGGCTAATGTTACATTTATTAAACAGTTTACAAGCATGAAAACTTCCCAATCAACTGTTGTTATTGTTATAAATTGCCTCTTCGTGCTTCGGAGCTCATTAACTGTTTAATAATTGTAAACAAAGCCGCCAAAGATTGAGAAAAGATGTAGAGGTTCGTAAGTGCTTGCGTAACTGCTTCGTGAATTACTCCAGACCTTTCCCAGGAATCGACGCTACAGTAGTTGCCTAACTCTCGGGTATCTATTTACCGCTAGGTGAAAGGAAACGTGCCTAACCACTTCTGTCCGGGGACTTGAACCCAGGATCCCCAATTGTGAGTCAAGGACGAAGCCAACTTGACTAAGAGACCTTGATTAAATAATAATATACTTCTTACAAGGCACACACTAATCTTTAAAAAACTAAAATTGAAAAGTAAAGAAATTTTCTTAAAAATTTTTCTTAAAGAAAAAAAAGACACCCTCCCGTGACGGGAGATAACTCCCGTGGAAATAGGGAGAGCAGTGGGAGTAGATAGTGGAAGATAAGGAAGAAGGTGGACGGATGAGAAACTGGTGGATATGGAGTCATCCAAGGGGAAGTTAAGGGGGAGGAACAAGCAAAGTAATATTAGCGATTAAGAGCATAAAAGAATTAAGGAAATTGCAAAAGGCCTAATGGTCTATATGTGTTGGCTCTTATCCACTCAAACTCATGTGTGTCTAACCTACACTTGAAACAATCATGTGATCCCGTGTCTATCACGTCACCCGGTAATCTGTTCCACAAACCAACAACCCTGTTCCCTGTTTTGCCTGTGATATATGTATATATGTGTGTCTGGGTCTCAGGGATTCTTCTGGCAAGGTTTGCACCGGTTGACGAATGGAAGCTATTGAATTCAGTCGCCGTTTCTATGTGTGTTGCGAGTGTATAACCATCTCTGGAGAGTTATACACTTGCTTGTTATTTGATCCTTATCCTAGGATGCTAGAGATGGCTTTTCATGTTCCCTTTTTCTTATTTAAATCTATTCTCTTAAAAAGAAAATTTGGCTTTACGTACGATAGACTAAAGTATATTTGTTGGGTCTTAAAGTATATTTGTTGGGTCTTAATAACCCTCCGAAGGTTGATAGGTCAACCCAAACTGGGTGAGTGACAGAAAGTTCTGAATTACATAATAGGTTCTGGACTCCAATGAGCTAAGCACTGTACCAGCTGTAGCGAACTAGTGTTACATAATTATCTTTAAATTTACAAATGGTTAAACAGTTAAAAGAACTCATCTAGATGAGTTTCCTTATGAAGAACCCCGGGCCCCTCCCTCCCCTTTGATTCACAATATGGTGAAATGTGGAAAAAAGTTAATATAAGAAGCCACAAAGAAAACATTGTAGACGACATATGGCAACTATAGAGAGGTGCCAGTATAAATGAAGCGTTGGTGGCACTGTGCCATCTCTTGGACGGCTGAATCTTCAGCCATCATTCACAAAGACACAGCCCCCGTCTCCCGCCCTCTACTGAGGTAAGCTGAATATATATATATATATATATATATATATATATATATATATATATATATATATATATATATATATATATATATATATATATATATATGTCGTACCTAGTAGCCAGAACGCACTTCTCAGCCTACTATGCAAGGCCCGATTTGCCTAATAAGCCAATTTTTCCTGAAATAATATATTTTCTCTAATTTTTTTCTTATGAAATGATAAAGCTACCCATTTCACTATGTAATAGGTCATTTTTTTTTATTGGCATTAAAATTAACTTAGATATATGACCGAACCTAACCAACCCTTCCTAACCTAACCTAACCTGTCTTTATAGGTTAGGTTAGGTTAGGTAGCAGAAAAAGTTAGGTTAGGTTAGGTTAGGTAGGTTAGGTAGTCGAAAAACAATTAATTCATGAAAACTTGGCTTATTATGCAAATTGGGCCTTGCAAAGTAGGCTGAGAAGTGCGTTCTGGCTACTAGGTACGACATATATATATATATATATATATATATATATATATATATATATATATATATATATATATATATATATATATATATATATATATATATATATATATATACATAATCTGGAGAGAACATGTAGTGCAAGGCTTATGTATAAGCCTGCAGTAGTACACTCTAAGCATCTGGTCTGAAATTATTGGTATTTAACATCTTAATCGCAGTAATACTTAGGCTTCCCAAGATTATTTTCATGGCTTCATTTTGTACCTTCTTCTTCACCTTGTTTAGTCTACTCTTCACCAAAACAAGCTATGACAGGGGCAGCATAGTCAATAAGTTATCACAGTATGCCGTGTGATTACTAATGGAATATGAATCAGAGCTTTAATATAACAATATGCTTTAATATACCTACTTATCTCTCTCATCTCATTTTTCTCTTGTATTGTATCTTTATCATTTATCAATTCTGATTGAAATTACCCACTTAAAATTATCTGCTAGATTAAGGACCTGCCCGAAACGCTGCGCGTACTAGTGGCTTTACAAGAGTGTAAATACTGTACTATCCAATGTATTCTCACAAACCCAATGTACCTTCTTGTATATATATAAATAAATAAATAAATAAATAAATAAATGAAAGGTAATATATGATTAATATTTGTGGGTTATATGGATTTGTGAGCCCCTTGAAGGACCTTAAATAGACGAAGGTAGAAAAAGCCTAAGCTGCTCTATCCTTTTGAGATGTTAATTCACGATCTTAAGAAAACTTCCTACACCTCTTAACTATATAAACACAAAATGGAACCCTATGAAATTTTCTCGACACACAATCGGCAATTCCGAGTTCGAATCCCGGGTGACGCAAAAATGCTTAGGTGCGTTTCCTATCACCTCATGCACCTGTTCACCTAGCAGTAAATAGGTACTCAGGAGTTAATCAGCTTGTTATGGGGTTACATCCTGGGCAGGTTTAGTAATTTGACCCTTCCCTAGGGGAAGGGAGCACCTCGATACAATCCTAACATTTACTGTATATATATACACTGACTGTCTGTCCCCCGAAACAATGAAAAAATATTAAATTGGATAAGTTTAGATTTAGGAAAGACCTGGGTAAATACTGGTTTAGAAACAGGGTTATTGATTTGTGGAACAGATTAACATGTAACATAATAGAAGCAGGGGTCCCTGAGTTGTTTCAAGCGAAGGTTAGACATGTATATGAATGAGTTTGGGTTTATATGAAGTAGGAGCTGCCTCATATGGGTCAATAGACCTTCTGCAATTTCTTTTTATTCTCATGTAACCAGAAATCAACATTTCTGCAACTTGTATCTTGGTACACGAACAAGGGAACACAGGTTCAGTTGATTGACAGTTGAGAGACGGGACCAAAGAGCCAGAGCTCAACCCCCGCAAGCACAACTAGATGAGTACAGGTGGAAACTGAGTGCCCAAATGAGCCACAGAGACATTAGAAAGAACTTTAGTAGTGTCAGAGTAGTTAACAGATGGAATGCATTAGGCAGTGATGTGGTGGAGGCTGACTCCATACACACAGTTTCAAGTGTAGATATGATAGAGCCCAATAGGCTCTATTGCCCCCCCCCCCCGCAAGCACAATTAAGTGAGTTCTCCAGGCACGCAAGACTGACACAAACATGTTATTGATGTTTTAGATTCAGTCAGTGGGAACAAGACGTTGTAAACAGCCCGTAGTGGACTTACCTGGCACAGGAGCGGGGCTCTGGGCCCAGAAGCACGTACAGCCACTCAGGTTATTATACTCGGGCACGCTCAGCCACTCAGGTTATATACTGGGACACGTACAGCCACTCAGGTTATTATACTCGGGCACGTACAGCCACTCAGGTTATATATTGGGACACGTACAGCCACTCAGGTTATATACTGGGACACGTACAGCCACTCAGGTTATATTCTGGGACACGTACAGCCACTCAGGTTATATATTGGGACACGTACTGCCACTCAGGTTATATTCTAGGACACGTACAGCCACTCAGGTTATATTCTGGGGCACGTACACCCACTCAGGGTTATATACTGGGACACGTACAGCCACTCAGGTTATATTCTGGGACACGTACAGCCACTCAGGTTATATATTGGAGCACATACAGCCACTCAGGTTATATTCTCGGACACGTACAGCCACTCAGGTTATATTCTGGGGCACGTACAGCCACTCAGGTTATATACTGGGGCACGTACTGCCACTCAGGTTATATTCTCGGGCACGTACAGCCACTCAGGTTATATACTGGGGCACGTACTGCCACTCAGGTTATATATTGGGACACGTACAGCCACTCAGGTTATATTCTCGGACACGTACAGCCACTCAGGTTATATATTGGGACACGTACTGCCACTCAGGTTATATTCTGGGGCACGTACAGCTACTCAGGTTATATTCTCGGGCACGTACAGCCACTCAGGTTATATTCTGGGGCACGTACAGCCACTCAGGTTATATTCTCGGGCACGTACAGCCATTCAGGTTATATTCTGGGGCACGTACAGCCACTCAGGTTATATATTGGGGCACGTACTGCCACTCAGGTTATATTCTGGGACACGTACAGCCACTCAGGTTATATTCTCGGGCACGTACAGCCACTCAAGTTATATTCTGGGGCACGTATAGCCACTCAGGTTATATACTGGGACACGTACAGCCACTCAGGTTATATTCTGGGGCACGTACAGCCACTCAGGTTATATTCTGGGACACGCACAGCCACTCAGGTTATATATTGGGACACGTACAGCCACTCAGGTTATATACTGGGACACGTACAGCCACTCAGGTTATATTCTCGGACACGTACAGCCACTCAGGTTATATTCTGGGGCACGCACAGCCACTCAGGTTATATACTGGGACACGTACAGCCACTCAGGTTATATTCTCGGGCACGTACAGCCACTCAGGTTATTATACTCGGGCACGTACAGCCACTCAGGTTATATTCTCGGGTACGTACAGCCACTCAGGTTATTATACTCGGGCACGTACAGCCACTCAGGTTATATTCTCGGGCACGTACAGCCACTCAGGTTATATTCTCGGGCACGTACAGCCACTCAGGTTATTATACTCGGGCACGTACAGCCACTCAGGTTATATACTGGGACACGTACAGCCACTCAGATTATTATACTCGGGCACGTACAGCCACTCAGGTTATATTCTCGGGCACGCACAGCCACTCAGGTTATATACTGGGACACGTACAGCCACTCAGGTTATATTCTCGGGCACGTACAGCCACTCAGGTTATTATACTCGGGCACGTACAGCCACTCAGGTTATATATTGGGACACGTACAGCCACTCAGGTTATATTCTGGGACACGTACAACCACTCAGGTTATATTCTGGGGCACGTACAGCCACTCAGGTTATATTCTGGGACACGTACAGCCACTCAGGTTATATACTGGGACACGTACAGCCACTCAGGTTATATATTGGGACACGTACAGCTACTCAGGTTATATTCTGGGACACGTACAACCACTCAGGTTATATTCTGGGGCACGTACAGCCACTCAGGTTATATTCTGGGACACGTACAGCCAATCAGGTTATATACTGGGACACGTACAGCCACTCAGGTTATATATTGGGACACGTACAGCCACTCAGGTTATATTCTGGGACACGTACAGCCACTCAGGTTATATTCTGGGACACGTACAGCCACTCAGGTTATATACTGGGACACGTACAGCCACTCAGGTTATATACTGGGGCACGTACAGCCACTCAGGTTATATACTGGGACACGTACAGCCACTCAGGTTATATACTGGGACACGTACAGCCACTCAGGTTATATACTGGGGCACGTACAGCCACTCAGGTTATATACTGGGGCACGTACAGCCACTCAGGTTATACTCGGAGAGGAGTGTATATCTTTTTGTTGTTTCAGATTTAGCCACTCAGAACTTCTCTACTCTATAAATAGTTGGAGACTCTCAAATGAGTGTTCGACTTTACAGAGATGCTAGCCATTCAGAAGGCTTTGGAACATGTTCTTGCTGAACACCGACAACATGTTATCACACATACAGATTGAAGAACCGCCATTGAAACCTTGCAACAAGAACACATATGTGATAACATCCATCTGATCACAAATGTCTTATCATTCATGCAAACACTCAAACGACAAGGCCGACGGGTACTTATCAACTGGGTGCCAAGTCATGTGGGAATAATAGGAAATGACATTGTAGATGATGCTGCAAAACTTGCAACTAAGGGAAGAAATGTAGACATTTACATACCACAGAGTCTATCACAGATTAAGAAAGTAATTAGAAACAGAGCAATGCAGGTGATGTACAGTGACCACAACACAGCAGTTGCAACATCAGGATCTGCGGGTTGGTACAAGAATTCAACCAACTACGAACTACTTAGTTTGATGAAAGGGAATAGTAGAACAACAGAAGTACACTTACATCGCATCAGGCTTGGATACCCATGTGCATGGGGAATAGGCTTACAGGTTCCGGAAGATGAGAGGAAATGTCGACACTGGAGAAATGCCCGACAGACCTCTGGAACATTATCTAACACAGTGCACAGTTACAACCACAACAGACCATTGGAACATTATCTAACACAGTGCACAGTTACAACCACAACAGACCACTGGAACATTATCTAACACAGTGCACAGTTACAGCCACAACAGACCACTGGAACATTATCTAACACAGTGCACACTTACAGCCACAACAGACCACTGGAACATTATCTAACACAGTGCACACTTACACCCACAACAGACCACTGGAACATTATCTAACACAGTGCACACTTACACCCACAACAGACCACTGGAACATTATCTAACACAGTGCACAGTTACAAACCCATTAAGATTTCAACTTAGATTCAACAGAGCAGAAGAAGTTGTTAAACACATATGACAAAATCTTACTGAAGCGACCATACGAGTCATAAATACTCACACTCCGCCCAAGTAAAACAGAAATAAGCAACACTTAGTGGGCCAGCCAGAGGCTTAGGGCCCGCCCAGTGGGCCAGCCAGAGGCTTAGGGCCCGCCCAGTGGGCCAGCCAGAGGCTTAGGGCCCGCCCAGTGGGCCAGCCAGAGGCTTAGGGCCCGCCCAGTGGGCCAGCCAGAGGCTTAGGGCCCGCGCAGTGGGCCAGCCAGAGGCTTAGGGCCCGCCCAGTGGGCCAGCCAGAGGCTTAGGGCCCGCCCAGTGGGCCAGCCAGAGGCTTAGGGCCCGCGCAGTGGGCCAGCCAGAGGCTTAGGGCCCGCCCAGTGGGCCAGCCAGAGGCTTAGGGCCCGCACAGTGGGCCAGCCAGAGGCTTAGGGCCCGCCCAGTGGGCCAGCCAGAGGCTTAGGGCCCGCGCAGTGGGCCAGCCAGAGGCTTAGGGCCCGCCCAGTGGACCAGCCAGAGGCTTAGGGCCCGCCCAGTGGGCCAGCCAGAGGCTTAGGGCCCGCACAGTGGGCCAGCCAGAGGCTTAGGGCCCGCACAGTGGGCCAGCCAGAGGCTTAGGGCCCGCACAGTGGGCCAGCCAGAGGCTTAGGGCCCGCCCAGTGGGCCAGCCAGAGGCTTAGGGCCCGCACAGTAGGCCAGCCAGAGGCTTAGGGCCCGCCCAGTGGACCAGCCAGAGGCTTAGGGCCCGCCCAGTGGGCCAGCCAGAGGCTTAGAGCCCGCACAGTGGGCCAGCCAGAGGCTTAGGGCCCGCACAGTGGGCCAGCCAGAGGCTTAGGGCCCGCCCAGTGGGCCAGCCAGAGGTTTAGGGCCCGCCCAGTGGGCCAGCCAGAGGCTTTGGGCCCGCCCAGTGGGCCAGCCAGAGGCTTAGGGCTCGCCCAGTGGGCCAGCCAGAGGTTTAGGGCCCGCACAGTGGGCCAGCCAGAGGCTTAGGGCCCGCCCAGTGGGCCAGCCAGAGGCTTAGGGCCCGCCCAGTGGGCCAGCCAAAGGCTTAGGGCTCGCCCAGTGGACCAGCCAGAGGTTTAGGGCCCGCCCAGTGGGCCAGCCAGAGGCTTAGGGCCCGCCCAGTGGGCCAGCCAGAGGCTTAGGGCCCGCACAGTGGGCCAGCCAGAGGCTTAAGGCCCGCCCAGTGGGCCAGCCAGAGGCTTAGGGCTCGCCCAGTGGACCAGCCAGAGGTTTAGGGTCCGCACAGTGGGCCAGCCAGAGGCTTAGGGCCCGCCCAGTGGGCCAGCCAGAGGCTTAGGGCCCGCCCAGTGGACCAGCCAGAGACTTAAGGCCCGCCCAGTGGGCCAGCCAGAGGCTTAAGGCCCGCCCAGTGGGCCAGCCAGAGGCTTAGGGCCCGCCCAGTGGGCCAGCCAGAGGCTTAGGGCCCGCCCAGTGGGCCAGCCAGAGGCTTAGGGCCCGCCCAGTGGGCCAGCCAGAGGCTTAGGGCCCGCCCAGTGGGCCAGCCAGAGGCTTAGGGCCCGCCCAGTGGGCCAGCCAGAGGCTTAGGGCTTGCGCAGGAATATCCCTGCAAGGAAAAAAAAAGAACTCCATATAGGACGGGCTATAGTGAGCCCGCAAAGGTAGTTACAGTGAGAGGCAGTTACAGTGAGAGGTAGTTACAGTGAGAGGTAGTTACAGTGAGAGGTAGTTACAGTGACAGGTAGTTACAGTGACAGGTAGTTACAGTGAGAGGTAGTTACAGTGACAGGTAGTTACAGTGAGAGGTAGTTACAGTGAGAGGTAGTTACAGTGAGAGGTAGATACAGTGACAGGTAGTTACAGTGAGAGGCAGTTACAGTGAGAGGCAGTTACAGTGAGAGGCAGTTACAGTGCTCCAACTACACGACATCACCAACACTGACAGATGACAGATGGCAACTTTCCCGCCATCTGGAGGTTTCTCAAGGAACTGCAGGTGTTGATTTTCACGGTTGCTTTGCCTGAATTTACCTGAAAGCCACTAACACTAGTGGCCTCGACGAGGACAGAAAGCCGGCGGCTTGTCGAAGGGGTCCACTTGGGTATGGGGTCCACTACCACCCACAGGATGGGTATGGGGTCCACTACCACCCACCAGATGGGTATGGGGTCCATACCCATCAATATCCCAGCCTAATTCTGGCAATTACAATGTCACACTGTCTAGTGGATGTTTTATGTTGACTTATTCTGAAACTCCTGATGTGTGTGTGTCAGTTATTTTATTTATAATATATGTTGCAACATTTACGGTATCTTTATTGCAAGTTGGGTAATCAATTGCTTGAAGAGCTGACTTTGAATCTCAGAAAATGACTTTTGCAGATGTTTCGCTTGGCGGCTGTTGCCAGATTGGCGCCATGTATATCTATGAAGCGCGGAGTTGCCACGGCAACCAAGGCCACTACTCTGGGCGTCGTGGGATGCGGCAATGTTGGTAAGCCCGGCCTGCGCAAGGTTAAAACCGCCCCACTCTTAAAAGTGCACAGCTTTTTTGTCAAAACTTATTCCCAGAGATTCTGATTAAGGAGTGTGGATGTGTTGGACATAGGCCTATGGGGTGCAAAGCTTCATGGATATAGGAGAACACATTTAGCATTGTGTGGCTCGTATTCTCTAGGTTAATTATGTCATCCAAATTTTTACTGGATCCATATAGCGCAGCGTCTCATGAACCTGCATTCAAAAAGCACAATGCATCATATAGACCTGCATCCAATATATCTATATCTTTTAGAATAGGTTAAGTTACTAATTCAGATAATTTTCAAATTAGTGCTGAGAAAGTACTGCACATTTCTGAATAGGGTTCGCCTAATCCAAATAGGTGCAAAATAGTATCATTCTTACCCTTTATGTAACTGCAAAGTTATTTAGCGTTAGAAACACTGTATTTTATTACTTTGTAATAAATAAAATATAACGATAATAATGTATAGAATTCTAATGTACAATTCAGTATTTTATTGAAATATACTTTATAAGTATTGGTGCTTATTTTTAGGTCATCAGTCATGTTATTTTTAGTTAAATGTTTCTATAATATTTATCAATTACAAAATATACATTAGACCTAAATGTAACCCATAGCTAATGTAAACTGTGCTATATCACAGCTCAAATAAGGTTTAGTTACAAGTATCTCAGGCAGTTCGGCTTATAATAGGGATAGATCAACATGTCATCTTACAAATTACGTCTGAATTTAGCCGTATGGCCGAAAATAGTGAGCCGGAGGACTCAACAGAAAACGAGACCGTACGTCACTTTCGTGAGCAGATTTCATTTCAAATTACGTCCACTTTTGGCCATAGCGCGCATAGGAACGAAAAGCGACGGTATTTTAAGAGGACGGGCTGCTAGATGAAGTGCAAAGTGAGTGGACAAAGAGAGGAACACATACTAGAGCATTATATCTAATAGAACGTCGCATTTTGACGTAAAGTCTACCTAAGGCCAAAAATGATCGTACTAGAGAATGGTAGTGGCTCGCGAAATTGACATACTGTCCCGTTTTCTGTTTTAGGTCCTCTGATAAGTTAAGAGTGCGAGAACGGGTTGTGCTAAGACCAGGGGTGGTCACATCGCGGCTTGCGACCCACATTAGGCTCCTTGATCTTTAATTTACGACTAGTGAAAAATTCTAGAGAATTCGAATACTCTAGAAATTCGTGGAAAATCAATAAATTTGTTAAAGTTGATGTTTTTAAGTTGACTAAAGTTTATGCTTCTAAGTTGATTGAAATTGAGGAGTATAAGTTGGTTAAAGTTGATGTTTGTGCCCCCCAGGGCAGGCGGTGACCCATAATCTAGTGCGGAAAGGGTTCAGGGTGGTGGGGGCGTATGACCCTGACCCCGCCCGCCTGGCTGACCTGCCACCAGGGGTCCCCGCCCTCTCCTGCGCCAGGGAGGTCGCGGAAGCCGCCCAAGTGGTCATTACAGGTCAGTACGTCAACACCTTTAGCCGAGCACCACATAACGTCCCAGATTGTATGTATTCATGTATATATATGCATATTACCTTGTATATTATATTCTATCTACCCACAGCACAACGTCTTAAGACATCCTGCTTAATCTAGCGTTCCATCTGACAGCGCCACTTAATGAGCTCTTTATAATAGGTCTCCCTCGGCCACCGAACGTCAAGGCGGCAGCAGAAGGCCCTGAGGGCATCTTGGCCGGCCTCAGCGAGGGTAAAGTGTGGATTGACCACTCTACCACCGACTCTGAACAGACCAAGGTGAGGCTGGGTCTTTTAAACAATAAAGATTTTATACAAAATTTGACAATATCCTGAGTTACTTTACAATTTATTTAAATATTTTAGTTTTGTTTTATTATTTTTTATAAAACTGTAATATACATATAGGTATAGGTTCAGTACTAATTGTAATATCTTAATATACTAAGAAGGTTAGGTTAGGTTGTGGTTTTCTATTCAGCTTTTCAAGGTAAACTCAAATATTCACAATAAATTAGTATATCACATATGCACTTATTCATAAGCAAGATTATTGACTATAAGCAAGTGCGAGAACGGGTTGGGATCTTTATGGGTAAAGCAGGACTATATCTTGGGCCGCTTCGGTTCTTCAAGGTGCCTTACCAACCACTTGGAGTGGTCGGAACAGCGGAAGCCTTGCTTCCTGCAGGTCTAAGTTTAATTAACAATAGTTCATGATTGTTATAAACAATTTTGCAGTGCTTCGGAGCTCATAAACTTATTTAATAAATGTAAACCAGCCACCATTATTGAGGACAGATGTACGGGTTTCATAAGGGGTAAATGCTTGATGGATCCGGATTCATTCAATCCGGATTCACACATAAACACATGCTCCCATCGTGTATGGGTGTATGACGCACTAAAGTGCCTATTAGAGTGTACTGGAGTTTGTATTACCGGAGCGTGTATTAATATACTGGTGTATGGTGTATACAGAGGTACTGTGAAGAGGCCCTGGCGACAGGGGCCCACGTGCTGGAGGCCCCGATCACAGGGGGCCTAGAGGCGCTGAAGAAGGGCCAGATGGTGGTCTATCTTGCCGGCGAGAGGTCCGTGGCTGAGGCCATGAAGCCCATATTGGAGGTGAGTAGGAGGGGGCAGGGTAAGGGAGATAGAGTATCAGTACTAGAGTACACGACAAGGTATAAGTTCCACCTGTAGAATCCCAGGTTGTATGACTTATACCATGTCATGGTTCAGGGGTAAGGTGCGCGGCTTGGAGTACACAGGTAGAGGGTTCGAATCCCCGCATTGCTATAATATATTTTCTTATTGATATATCACGTGAGTGGGATTTCTTTGTGTTAAATACTACCATTAATAATTTTATCTAATAAGATTATTTTTCTTCTCTCTCTCTCTCTCTCTCTCTCTCTCTCTCTCTCTCTCTCTCTCTCTCTCTCTCTCTCTCTCTCTCTCTCTCTCTCTCTCTCTCTCTCTCTCTCTCTCTCTCTCTCTCTCTCTCTCTCCCTCCCATACAGGCATCGTACCTCGAAGTTCTCTATATTGGCGAGGTGGGGACAGCCATGTTGGTGAAGGTGGTCTCCAACATGCTGGCATGCGTTCACGTCATTGCCATGGGGGAGGTCCTCATGCTCGGTATGTTGGGACTATGTTGGGGATTATGGTAGGGAGGTATTTGGGTTTTCGTATGTTGGGGTTCTGTAGTGGGAGGGTATGTTGGGGATTATGTAGGTGGCGGTATGTTGGGGATTATAGTGTTGGGGGATTATGTAGGTGGTGGTATCCTGGGGGGGGACAATGTGGTATGTGGGAGGTATGTTTCTGCTAGTATGTAGGGGTATACATGATGATGGTGATATGTTGGGTATTTGATCTGTGGTAGAATTCTGGAGTGTGTGTGTATATATATATATATATATATATATATATATATATATATATATATATATATATATATATATATATATATATATATATATATATATATATATATATACTAGTTGATTTTATACCCGCACTGGGTCAGGTGATAATACAATAAAGGTGAAAACATGGGGGGATACATAAGGGATAAATGTGAGGTGAAACATAGGGGCTGCAGAAGGCTTATTGGCCCATACGAGGCATCTCCTATCTAAACACAAAGATTAATCCAGTGTAATTGGCCTGTTATGTTGGACATTGTCTTCTGTGTTGGCATCAATATGTTCTTGTCTTGTCCTTACTCTCATGGTGGGTAGAGTAAATAGTTCCGTGATTTGGGTGTTCATGGTAGGTCGCTCTATTCTTATGTGAATTGCCTCAAGAATTTGTAATCTTACAAATTACAAATTCTTGAGGCAATTCACATAAGAATAGAGCGACCTACCATGAACACCCAAATCACGGAACTATTTACTCTACCCACCATGAGAGTAAGGACAAGACAAGAACATATTGATGCCAACACAGAAGACAATGTCCAACATAACAGGCCAATTACACTGGATTAATCTTTGTGTTTAGATAGGAGCTGCCTCGTATGGGCCAATAAGCCTTCTGCAGCCCCTATGTTTCACCTCACATTTATCCCTTATGTATCCCCCCATGTTTTCACCTTTATTATATATATATATATATATATATATATATATATATATATATATATATATATATATATATATATATTATATATATATATATATGAGGGTGTTTTGTATGTTTAGCTACATTATATATTCAATATTACTAGAATAGTTTGACTTATTAATATCTATAAATATAATATTTGTCCAAGATTGAAGGCTAGATGCCTAGGGCAAGTCCCATTAAACTTTGGAGGACTGTTGATAGTATCAGAAGTATCATACGAGGATCGGCCCCTTCACAAATTCAGTAAATATGAAATATTTGTTCCAGAGTCCGTAGATTTTATCATGTATTTAATAAAAAGTTGAGTATTCAGCTACAGATATGAAAAATGAATGGTCAGATGACAAATTTTCATTCTGGGTGTAACTTTTCTGCTGCCAGTATGGAGATAATGGTTAATGGATAGTGATCTGGATAGAAAAGGAACGAGGTAAGAGTGTTAATAAAATATGGGCTACTTAAGCGCCAAGTTAGCTTAAGCTCAGCAAACTATCCCATATATATTTGACCAAAACGGGAACCGTAATTAATATCTTTATATAGTTATATAGTAAACAAAAATACTTACTAAGTTTAACCTCTGTAACTGTTAATTACTTTTGTATATGTTATATTTGTAATAAGATAATAATTTATTTATTAGTTTACTTTGTGAAATCACTTGTTCGTGGCAGCTAAACGAGCCAATCTGGACCTGAAGGTGTTCTGGGAGGCGATCCGTCTGAGCGCCGGCAACAGCTTCGTGTGGGAGACGGGAGCGCCAGTGGTGTTCACAGGCTCCTATGATCCTGGCTTCTCCTTGGCTCTTCAAAACAAGGATCTTCAACTAGGATATGACATGGCCAGGAAGTACGAGGTACGACCAACGTGAAGAATGAGAGAGAGAGAGAGAGAGAGAGAGAGAGAGAGAGAGAGAGAGAGAGAGAGAGAGAGAGAGAGAGAGAGAGAGAGAGAGAGAGAGAGAGAGAGAGAGAGAGAAAGAGAGAGAGAGAGTGAGAGAGAGAGAGGGAGAGAGGGAGAGAGGGAGAGAGAGGGAGGGAGAGAGAGAGAGAGAGAGAGAGAGAGAGAGAGAGAGAGAGAGAGAGAGAGAGAGAGAGAGAGAGAGAGAGAGAGAGAGAGAGAGAGGGAGAGGGAGAGGAAGAGAGAGGGAGAGGAAGAGAGAGGGAGTGGAAGAGAGAGGGAGAGAGAGAGAGGGAGAGAGAGAGAGAGAGAGAGAGAGAGAGAGAGAGAGAGAGAGAGAGAGAGAGAGAGAGAGAGAGAGAGAGGGAGAGGGAGAGGAAGAGAGAGGGAGAGGAAGAGAGAGGGAGTGGAAGAGAGAGGGAGTGGAAGAGAGAGAGAGAGAGAGAGAGAGAGAGAGAGAGAGAGAGAGAGAGAGAGAGAGAGAGAGAGAGAGAGAGAGAGAGAGAGAGAGAGAGAGAGAGAGAGAGAAAGAGAGAGAGAGAGAGAGAGAGAGAGAGAGAGAGAGAGAGGGGGGGGGGGGAGGGAGGGAGGGAGAGAAAGAGAGAGAGACACACACCAAACCCTTTCTAAAACTTCAGCACGGAAAGTTTTCAAAATTCCATATCCTCCTTCTTGAAACATTTCCAGACTGCAGCCTCTCCATCACTCCAACATCATAACACCATCCTAAACACCCTTGCTAGCGCCATAACTTCCCCCGTCTGTGTTTAAGGCACCCATGGACATACATCAAGCTACCCTGGCCATCTACCGGAGGACCCAGTACCAGATGGGAGCCGAGGCTGGCTGCTACTCCCCGCCCAAGATCCTCGAACTCGCTCTGGGAGAGAGCCTCAACATCCCTAACTTTAAGAACTGGAGCTACGACAACGAAATCTACAAGGGGTCGGTCGTAGTTTCCCACAACGGTGTGGAGTAGCTGGGATTTTCAAGAGCTGTGTTCAGGCCCTAATGATCGAAGTGCAGCTGTAGTGGCTTCAGGGATTTTCTTAGTTCTGTTTGCAGATTCTCAGAAGTTTACAAAATCGTAGAATACTTGTTGTCCACAAGGACTTGCTTGTAGCGGGCCAGAATACCACTAAGTAATTGAAGTCTACAAGTGACTCGTTTATTGTTATAATGGTTGAACTCACAGATAGCAAACTTACTATGCAAACAGCACTATAGTTCAAATGATTGTACGCACAATCAACACATCCTCATATTTGTACTATGTATGTATACATAAATATATATATTGAGCAATCTGTTTTGTAACTTAATTATTTACCACAAAAATAATTTTCGGATAAGAAAATTCGAGAATCTGAAATTGAAAAGTTTTAAATGAAAACATAGCCTAGCCTTATCTAATTTGTTTTAAGTTATCATAACCTAATCTAATCCTAAGTTAGATTAATTTAGGCATATATTATAATAGGTAAAGTTCTGTTGGATATTGGGTACCATTTGGTCCGGGAGACATCTCCCATAACGCAGGGTACAGTGGCGCCTCCACAGATCTCCAGTATCAGCTCTTGATACTGGTAATGGCTCAAATGGGCCACCACTTACGGGCTATTCATGCCTGTGCCACCTTTTGGGTGGCTTTATCAATCAATCGCTGGATATTACTTTTTGTTTCTCCATTAAAAGTTCCTGTTTTCAAATTCATAGTTTTCTTTTAATAAGTTACTTTATAATAGTATAACGGTAGACATAATAACTAGGGTGAATTTACTGTTGTCTTACTCTTAGGGGACCTCTATGCAAGAATCTATTGGTCATCTAATGTCGGCAGCATTCAAGACTCGACTACTGGAGGACATTAATTCCTTTCTTCAAAAAGTCAAATTTACCTGAGGGCCACTCACACTCTAGTGGCCTTGACGAAGACAGGAAGCATCTGCTGCTGGCTCCTTGCCTCCGCTGACGCCCGCCGTATGTCATGATCATTGTATCGTGTTGGATATGGAAATTCAATAGTGTTTTGGCATTGACAGCTTCGGCTGAAAGGCAGTTCCAAGGGTCTATAATCCCATTAGTGAGAAAGCATCTCCAGTTTTCCATCATACATTGTGGTTTGTTGAGCCTGCAACTGTTGCTCCTTGTTTGATTGGTAAATTAGATATTCATCATCTGCACTCGTAAACATTATTTATATATATAAATATAAAAGTTTATATAAACAATGAAATTATATTAACACTACTTGATACTTGAATGGTGCTAATTTAAATAAACTTAGTGCAGACATTATTATATTTCATAATTAATTATGCTAGTTACAGTTTGCAATTGATTAAAACTGCAGATTTTATACAGGATTGTTTAACAATACTGATTTAACTTTTACCTGTAGGTTCAATTAATAAGATTTTGCTTGTAGGCTTAATTAATAGGTTTGTATGAAAATTTGTTGAATATTATTTTATTTCCCGTAATTTATTGTTGTAATTAAAATTTAGCAATACTTGTAAGAGTTACAATAGTATTGTTATTATTTCAATGAACAATGATGTACTCGGCCTCTCAGTGTATGTACACTGAGAGTTTACTTTAGAGGGTTTACAGTTTACTAAGAGTTTACATAGTCCTCTACTATGTTTAGGACTAAGGAATCAGTACATAAGCTACCCGTCCTCTCAACTCAATGGTCGCGCTTTGTAAGCAATGGTAACCAATCTTACAAAAGCAACTTATTGTTGAGCAATAACCGCTCACAAATATGCACGTTTTCTATGCATTGAACTCGATAGGTTTTCTGGGCTGCTTGGGGTTGTATGTATTTTTTATATATACAAAGATTTCTTACAATCTTGCAAAGCCACTAGCACGCTTAGCGTTTCAGGCCGGCCCTTAATTCTAACTTTAACCCGGAATACGACCGGCCAAATCGATTTACAACCAGGTACCCATATGACACTGCTTTTGTCTGGTACATTAATTAAGCTCCAATATGTTTAGTCTAATAGGACGATTTGTCTGAAATGGGGTTAGCGGAGTTAGATCAAGTTAGGAAGGTGAATTTGATATATAGTGGCAAAGCCAAAGAGTGAACGGGTTATGTGTTGGCCTTAATAATTTTCCAGAGGTTGATAGACCCAACACAAATGAGGTAAACAAATGCATTGCCAGATTTGTGGCTTTATTGATCAAATAATTTGAGTATAGTAACATCCTGCAATAATACCAAGCCATATATTATACAATACATCTATATACAGTTTAAGCACTGTCTATTCACTATAACAATAAGCGAACTGCATATGAACAGCTTTTCTGCTAGAACAAACAGAACTTAAGAGAGTACATTACACCGACTTGTATACATGTGAGCCACAGCTGATCTGACGGTCACCAAAACAATAACAATCAAGCGAGCATCCATCCGGCACGACAATAACTCCAGCTACTTACAATAGATACAACACTTTTACTACCGAAAAAAATACGTACATGATGTAGTGTGGGTGGAGGAAAATATTGCACAGGTGCAATGTTGGTTACATCAAGAACTGCGTTCTTGTTGTAGCATTGGAACATTAAATGGAATATTGAGTGGAGACTTGTATTATAGAAAACGTTATTTTGCCAGACAAATTATCTCACGCGAGATAATCGCCTAAGATTATCTTAACTCCTTTGTATGTGTACTCACCTAGTTGAGCGTGCAGGGTCGAGCATCTGCTCTTAAGTTCTGCCGTTCCGCCATCTTAAGTTCAATGCAGTGACTTTGTTTCACTCATTTTTCTTATCATATTTACATTTAAAGTTGTGTTTCTAACAGGCTTCGACAACTTGCTCATCAAGTCCATTCCACGTGTTTACGACTCTAAGACAGAAAAAGTTCTTTCTGACATCCCTGTGACTCATCTGTGTTTAAGTTTCCAATTATGTTCTCGTTCTACTGTTCCATAATTTGAACATTGCTTTTATGTCTACTTTGTAACTCACCCTTAGTATCTTGTACGTCGTTGTCGTGTTTCCCCTATTACTTCTTTCATCCCGTGTAGCAAAGTCCAGTTCTTTTAATCTTTCTTCATAGCTCAGTCCCCTTTGTTCGGGAACGAACCTTGTTACATATTTTTGGATTTTTCTAATTTTGCTCTGTACTTCATTAGGTAGGGGTTCCATGCAGGGGCAGCTTACTCAATAACAGGCCTCACAAAGGATGTATACAGCTCACGGAATGAATCCAGGTTCCCTTCAGGAACCTGGAACCAGAACCAGAACCTGGAACCAGAACCAGAACCTGGAACCAGAACCAGAACCTGGAACCAGAACCAGAACCTGGAACCAGAACCTGGAACCAGAACCAGAACCTGGAACCAGAACCAGAACCTGGAACCAGAACCAGAACCTGGAACCAGAACCAGAACCTGGAACCAGAACCAGAACCTGGAACCAGAACCAGAACCTGGAACCAGAACCAGAACCTGGAACCAGAACCAGAACCTGGAACCAGAACCAGAACCTGGAACCAGAACCAGAACCTGGAACCAGAACCAGAACCTGGAACCAGAACCAGAACCTGGAACCAGAACCAGAACCTGGAACCAGAACCAGAACCTGGAACCAGACTTTGTCCAGGTTCCTGAAGGACTTTGCCAGTATGGCATATGCTCTCCACGATATTCTGCTCATGTGTGCCTTAGGGGGCCTCGTAGCCTGGTGGATAGCGCGCAGGATTCGTAATTCTGTGGCGCGGGTTCGATTCCCGCACGAGGCAGAAACAAATGGGCAAAGTTTCTTTCACCCTGAATGCCCCTGTTACCTAGCAGTAAATAGGTACCTGGGAGTTAGTCAGCTGTCACGGGCTGCTTCCTGGGGGTGGAGGCCTGGTCGAGGACCGGGCCGCGGGGACACTAAAAAGCCCCGAAATCATCTCAAGATAACCTCAAGATAACCTCTGGTGTTAGATCTCCAGTTATGTTCATCCCTAAGTCTTTATCTTTTTTTCAGAAGTTGGAAGTTGCCTTTCCTCCATCCTGTACTGTATTTGTGGTCTTCTTGTTCCAACTCCTATCTTCATAACCTTGCATTTGTCAGGGTTAAAGTCTAGCAGCCATGTCTCAGACCAGCTTTGGAGACTGTTTAGTTCATCTCGTAATGTACTACAGTCTTCCCCAATTCTGAGTCGCCTCATTTTTTTTGAGATATATACAAGAGTTGTTACATGGTTGTAGAGCCACTAGTACGCGTAGCGTTTCGGGCAGGTCCCTGGAATACGATCCCCGCCGCGAAGAATCGTTGTTACAACCAAGTACACATTTTACTGTTGAGTTAAACAGAGGCTACAGTTAAGGATTTGCGCCCAGTAAATCCTCCCCGGCCAGGATACGAACCCATGACAAAGCGCTCGCGGAACGCCAGGCGAGTGTCTTACCACTACACCACGGAGACTGGTGAGATCATATTTTTGGATTTTTTCTTCGCTACGCTATTAGTTTAGCAGCGTCAGGAAACACGGATAAGAACGAGCTTACTTCCTCTCTTGGATTGTTTACATATATTGAACACAGTCCCAGCAACAATGAAAGGTCGTAGCTCTATGACCAGTCTATGTGTTTGCAGTTCTCATTATTACTACTATCCCCTACACCTTACTTTCCTCCTCAGCTCTCTCTTGCCTATTTATTGCCTGTCTCGACCTCCTCATCATGGTTTACGGGCTATTCATGCCCGTGCCACCTCTTGGGTGGCTTAATCTTCATCAATCAATCAATCTCCTCATCACAATCGACTTGAGAATGGTCCAGGACGGACCGAAACGTCGTCGCCCTTTCAACTTCTAGTGTGTGGTCTGGTCAACATACTTCAGCCACGTTATTGTGACTCATCGCCTGCATATGTGTTTGCCAATCAATACAATCAACTATCGTGTTTATGACTGGTTTATCGTTGAGTGACTGGATAAATTAACTTTGTAACGACGAGCTGATTGGCAACTGACACAAAGATGAAATATGTAAACAAATATTGAATTGATACGACCTTCCCTTATTGAAGTCAATGCTATGTAAGAGGTCAAGAGCAACATTGCAATATAGTAGGCGTCCATCAGTCTCAGGAGACTATGGAGTTGCGCTCTGGTTGTCGGTCTGGAGTGGCCTCACCAGGGCGCAAAGCCAGGGTAGGTTGATTCGGGGGAGAAGCTGTTACCCATGCAGCAGGTCCCCCCTCTCCACGGCGCATGTGTAGTGATACAATATATCACTACACATATATAGTGCACTTCGGGCTTGCAACATCCAAAGTTGCAAGTAATCCTATGAGTATGCTGAGTATGTTGTTATCAACATACTCAGAAAGCTCTGCTCACACCAGTAATAAAAACAATATACTGTTGTTATTACGACTACACTACTAGTACTACCACTACTACTTGTACGACTACAACTACTAGTACTACCACTACTACTTGTACGACTACAACTACTAGTACTACCACTACTACTTGTACGACTACAGCTACTAGAACTACCACTACTACTTGTACGACTACAGCTACTAGTACTACCACTACTACTTGTACGACTACACTACTAGTACTACCACTACTAGTACTACCACTACTACTTGTACGACTACAGCTACTAGTACTACCACTACTACTTGTACGACTACACTACTAGTACTACCACTACTACTTGTACGACTACACTACTAGTACTACCACTACTACTTGTACGACTACAGCTACTAGTACTACCACTACTACTTGTACGACTACACTACTAGTACTACCACTACTACTTGTACGACTACACTACTAGTACTACCACTACTACTTGTACGACTACTTCTCCTCTACTACTGCTACTTCTCTACTACCAATGAATCATAAGTCACAGTTCCTGTACATCAGTAAGAACGTCGTTTTTCAACCGTATTGTTACTGTTGGAAGGATGTCGTTGGTAGCTGAGGGAAATTAATGCCCTCTCCGCCAGAGCCTGGAGAGGCCAGCCTCCACGACGAAGGCGAGGCAGGCGATAAGAAGCCCCACCAGGAGGAGGAAGATAGGGCCCTGAAGATGGACGAGGGTCAGGGGCTGGTTGCTGCCTCCGGAACCTTCAGGTGTCGCCTCCTGCGTGGCCCCGGATTGCACCTCCTGGCGGAGTTTCCTCTGTGCCTCATGTCGCGTCTGCGTCAGGATGTCCCCCATCCACTTATTGTAGAGTCCGGCCTGAGTAGAGAGAAAGAGAGATAGAGAGAGAGAGAGAGAGAGAGAGAGAGAGAGAGAGAGAGAGAGAGAGAGAGAGAGAGAGAGAGAGAGAGAGAGAGAGAGAGAGAGAGAGAGAGAGAGAGAGAGAGAGAGAGAGATAGAGAGAGAGAGAGAGAGAGAGAGAGAGAGAGAGAGAGAGAGAGAGAGAGAGAGAGAGAGAGAGAGAGAGAGAGAGAGAGAGAGAGAGAGAGAGAGAGATAGAGAGAGAGATAGAGAGAGAGAGAGAGAGAGAGAGAGAGAGAGAGAGAGAGAGAGAGAGAGAGAGAGAGAGAGAGAGAGAGAGAGAGAGAGAGAGAGAGAGAGAGAGAGAGAGAGAGAGAGAGATTAATTCTAATAATAATTTACAATTACAATTAATTACAATTATTACTTAACCTATACCTATAATAGGTTAAGTAATAATTGTAATTAAGAAGCAATAAGATGCTTATCTTAACATACTAAGAAGGATAGGTGAGGTCGGTGTTGTCTATGAAGCTTTTCAAGGTAAACTAAAATATTCACAATAAATTAGTATGTCACATATGCACTTATTTAATAAGTCAATATTGACTGTACGAAAGTGCGAGAACGGGTTACAACATCAGCACCATTCGCCCTTCATAAACCACCACCTTCCCCCCCTTCTTCAGCATCCTATCCCATCATCTCACCTCAATAACGGCGTTGATAACCCTGTCGAAGGCTTCCCTGTAGGGGGCGTCGTGGGGGATGGGCCAAGCGTTGAGGCCAGGCAGGATCCCTTCCCGCCCGACGTAGAGACGCGTGGTACCGTCCGCCAGAGTGAAGTGCTCAGCGATCACCAGCTCCAGGTACCTCCTTCCGTCGACGTGCGCCTGTCTGGAGAGACAGGACGGCCCGAGTGTACTTTGCCCTCTGAAATAACTACGTACAGTACTAGGTCATGGGATCAATGTCCCCGTGGGCTCGGTCTACGATCTGACCTCCTGGTATAACGACAAGGAGCTGAGGTATGAGGAAAAGGAGCTGGGATACGAGGACATGGAGCTGGGACACGAGGACAAGGAACTGGGATATGAGGTCAAGGAGATGGGATATGAGGACAAGGAGCTGGGGTGCGAGGACAAGGAGCTGGGATACGAGGACAAGGAACTGGGATATGAGGTCAAGGAGATGGGATATGAGGACAAGGAGCTGGGGTGCGAGGACAAGGAGCTGGGATACGAGGATAAGGAGCTGGGATATGAGGACAAGGAGCTGGGATACGAGGACAAGGAGCTGGGATACGAGGATAAGGAGCTGGGATATGAGGACAAGGAGCTGGGATATGAGGACAAGGAGCTGGAATACGAGGACAAGGAGCTGGGATATACGAGGACAAGGAGCTGGGATATACGAGGACAAGGAGCTGGGATATACGAGGACAAGGAGTTGGGATACAAGGACAATAAGCTGGGATACCAAACAGAGCTGGGATACGAAGACAAGGAGCTGGGATATGAGGTATGAGGACAAGGAGCTGAGACATGAGGACGGATGAAACCATGCCCGATCTCTTGGACCATCTGGGATCGAGTCCCGACTCTGCAAGAAGTGAAGCTGTCTCTGTACCGAGCATGGGCTACCTGGATATATCAATAGCCTTTCCACAAACCGTACTTGACACGGAGGGTACTCGCATAGGAGGGTGTGATGTATGCTTAACAGGAAAACACCCACCCACACTCGATGGCATTGGCGGTGAGTAAGGGTGTGATGGGTGGTGATGTCACGTAGTACAGTGAGGGCAGAACTAAGAACTATTTGGGGAAAGCACCAAGCCATTCCCTGGAAACACAAACCGAAACTGTCTCTATTTTCCGCTTGTTACAACTTGTAATAAAGTTGTTACATCTTGGCTTAACGTGTTTATGACGTATTAGAACGTTGTTACAACTTGCTATATTGGTTGTTATAACTGGTTAGGTGTTAAAACTTGTTCGAACGTCGTACCAACGTCGTAGTTTCGGCGTGTGTTTGGCGGGTTACGACTATATAGCACTGGGAAGGGGTCAGGACAAGGATTTGGGATGGGACGGGGAGGAAGAAATGGTGCCCAACCACTTGGACGGTCGGGGATTGAAGGCCGACCTGCATGAAGCGAGACAGTCGCTCTACCGTCCAGTCCAAGTGGTTGGGTAGAGCGGCTGGCTACACGCTCTGGTCTGAGTGGCAGCTGGGGGTGGCTGATTATATGGCACCATACAGGTACACTGTGGCAAACGTCATACACAGATTACTTAGGCAGCGGCACTTCTTAAGTCACTTTAGTTTTCACACAGACGATCTCAATTTATCACCAGTGGGTTACCCGATACCAGTCTGTTTCGCTCTGGCGATTTGTCACTAGGCTTCTAAACAATATTGTCACGATCGCGATTCCGGGCGAGCGTTGGTATATCGAAAAGACGCTGAGTTTAATTTGACGGTGAGGAACAGACGGTTTTCTTCTGTCTATAAGCCGATAAGACAGACTAGGACACGTCAACCTTGTACGGCCCTCCTCACTAGAATAATCTTGCAAGGGGATGCGGGGCTCCTCGTTAGCACAAACACAAGGGGTTACAATTAACCAATGGCGTTGCAAGAAAAGAGCGGGAACCAATGATACTGATCGTTACATGATCGTTAGCAGAGGTGACGTCATGAACGCGTCACAGTTGTTATTCTCCATCACACCGGTTGAGGCTGGCCCCAGAGGTCAGATCTGTCGCCTCGCTGGCGTCCCCTCTCCCTCTCTCACGCTTGGCACCAGCAATGTACTCACTGACCCTATGGCAAGTATGCTTAATTCCTCTGTATCTAATTTACCCTTGGGCATACGACGGCCTCCGTATTTTATAAGTATTCCGGGTTATGTGGGCATCCTGGGGATACCCAATATGACAAGATTTCGTCCAGGGTTAACAGATATAGGGCACAAGATTGGTGCACTGTGCACTGCAATGAGCCAGTCAAGTCAGCTGTGGGAGACTCTTGAGAGACCATCCTCTCACAGACCCGGTCCCGCACCTATGGGTTCCAGACAAAAATTTTCTCAGCTCCCTTTGACCCATGGCTGGCCTCCTTCAAGACCAAGCAGAAGGAAGTTTATTTTATTAAATGATTAAATAATTAAATTATTAAATTAAATAAATAAATTATTAAATAATTATTACATACAACAATTATTATTATAATAATATAAATAATTAATAATTATCACTGTACAAATATAGAGCTCCAAGTTCACCAGGACATCTGTTGTGCTGCAGCACTTGCGAAAACCAAATTGAGAAGGGGAGAGGTAGTGACAGTGTTCTAAAAGTTGGCAGACAACTTCTGAGGGCAATATGGAGGAAGTCCTTAAAGATGTCCCAAGAGACCCAAGTTTCCGAACAGGGAGGGCAATGGCATCGAGTCAGTCCTCAGGGACTGACGACAACTCCCAGACCCGATTATACACTCAATGAATACTAAAACGTGCATGGAGGGAGATGGCAAAGCATCTCATAATGAATGTCATCAGAGCACGCTGCTGAAGAACCGCAGAGGGTCAGGGCAGACTGAAGTTCAAAGAGAGAGAAGGGTTCGTTAGAGGGAAATCTGAGATAGGTGCAGAAATCTAGAGGATGAGATTTAAGAACAGGCTTACGAAGAAAGAAAGGATGGAGGAAGATAAGAACCAGAGCTAACTGACAAAAAGTGGGAACCCAGGTCAGTCGTGACCTACAAAGGGTCTGCGACAAGAGTACCATGGAGGTGAAGGACCGGTGAGACATCAGGAGCGAACTTACCTGCTATCTTGCGGATATGTTTCCAGATCTGCGGCAGAGGAGTTTCGGAGGTAATGGTGGAACCATAAGACTTCCAATACTCACTTTTAGCTGTACGGTGGTCCTATGGGCCACCACACTCACCTTCCGAAACAAAAGAAAAGAATCGGCTGTCTGCCGGTGGCGATGTCTCTTCCAGGCTGCACGCTTACAGCGGACAGCCCGAGAACAGTCCATATTCCAGCAAGGGTGAATGTGAATCAGTGGCACCCCCAGTGGTGGGAGTGAAGACCTGCGGTGGTGGGCATTACGGGTCCTCTCCTGTGGGACCAAATGACTGGTGAGTCACGTGATCAGAAAGACTGAGTACCCTGTCTTCTGAGCCCCTAACAGCCCCCATGACAAGAATATACTAAATAAAGAAATACTAAAGAAATTGTTCACGACTTTTGTTAGGCCAAAGCTAGAATATGGAGCGGTTGTGTGGTGCCCATATCTTAAGAAGCACATCAACAAACTGGAAAAGGTGCAAAGACATGGTACTAAGTGGCTCCCAGAACTGAAGGGCAAGAGCTACGAGGAGAGGTTAGAGGCATTAAATATGCCACAATTAGAAGACCGAAGAAAAAGAGGTGATACGATCACTACGTACACAATGGTAACAGGAATAGATAAAATTGATAGGGAAGAATTCCTTAGACCTGGAACTTCAAGAACAAGAGGTCATAGATTTAAACTAACTAAACAAAGATGCCGAAGAAATATAAGAAAATTCACTTTCGCAAACAGAGTGGTAGACAGTTGGAACAAGTTAGGGGAGAAGGTGGTGGAGGCCAAGACCGTCAGTAGTTTCAAAGCGTTATATGACAGAGTGCTGGGAAGACGGGACACCATGAGCATAGCTCTCATCCTGTAACTACACTTAGGTAATTACACATGTATAACTTGACACACCTGTATAACTCTACACACACCTGTATAACTCTACACACACCTGTATAACTCTACACACACCTGTATAACTCTACACACACCTGTATAACTCTACACACACCTGTATAACTCTACACACACCTGTATAACTCTACACACACCTGTATAACTCTACACACACCTGTATAACTCTACACACACCTGTATAACTCTACACACACCTGTATAACTCTACACACACCTGTATAACTATACACACACCTGTATAACTCTACACACACCTGTATAGAACACCCCTCCAGCACCACCAATCGAATGTAAATATGATCTTTCAATGGGCCACAGATAATAATATGAAGTTTAATGAAAGTTCCAGATCTTGCACCATTGAAAAAAAAAAATTAAAAAATTAAAAACTGAAACCATATATAAAACGGAACCAAATCACACTAATAGAACAAAAAAAAATATCTAAAGAATCTAAGAGTAATGTCAGGAAGACCTTATCTTTACACAACACCATAATCTTCACTACACTGACTATGCATAATCTTCACTACACTGACTATGCATAATCTTCACTACACTGACTATGCATAATCTTCACTACACTGACTATGCATAATCTTCACTACACTGACTATGCATAATCTTCACTACACTGACATTATCTTCACTACACTGACATAATCTTCACTACACTGACATAATCTTCACTACACTGACATAATCTTCACTACACAGTATTTGGGACCTGGCCTTCACCCCGCACAACGGTCGTGCCACATACGAGTGGTCACCAAGTAACGACCAAATACTGTCAACAGCTAACGGTAAACTACTGCCGTTTGACCACAAGAGGAGGAGGGGGAACTGGCTTGATGAGGGTCTTGATGGCGCTGAAGCAGGCGGCAACACCGTCCCGAGTGTTGCCCATCACGCGAACTTCCTCCGTCTCCCTGAGGAGCACGATCTTGACCGAGTGTTTACTCTCCAACTCGCGGACTGTCTTCCCGGCGTGGCCAATCACAACCCCGTGCATGTCAAGTGGGCAGGGGAGTTTCCTCCTGTGGCTGTAATTAACAGGAGTAACCGGTGGTGCACTTTCCATCAAGTTGCCCAGGATATCCAAACAGGCGCCAACGGTGCTTGCGCTACTCCCCTTCACCGACACCTCTTCCAACTTTGGCAAAAGTTCTATCCTGACTGAAAACCGCTCCTGCAGTTCCTTGATCGTCTTACCCTCCCTGCCAATTATAAACCCATGCGTATGTCCGGGACAGATTACTTGAACCTGGTGAGAGTACTTGGCAGCTGTGGCCCGTTTTCCTTCGTTGGAAGCAGCGGTCATTAGTTTGACAAGGGCTTGACGGCAGCCATCAACTTTGCTGGCATCATCACCAGTCACCATCAACTCTTCAGTCTTCTGGGACAGATATATTGTGACTGAAAAGCGGCGCTCTAGCTCCTGGATAGTTCTTCCGCCCTTGCCAATTATAAAACCGCGCACAGATTAGGGACAGGCTACCCTCACTATGGGGCCTTTGTTCTTACCTAAAGTCGTGCTTGAAGCACCACTTATTTTTTGACCCAGTGGGTGCAGGCACCCATCACCTCTCTTCTGATCACTGCCCGTCACCAGGGTCTCTTCATCCTCTCCGGAGATTACTGTAGTTAAGTCTGGCTTACTTTCCTCTTCTTTTTCCGTCTTATGAGTTTCAGGAGCAGTTGCTCCGTCCTGACTCGAGCCGCGAGTGGAAATTGGTTTTGCCGTAAATTCTTCAGCCTGAGGACAGGTCACACATAGCCGTGATTAAAACAAGACAAGTAACAAGCCTGCTGCAACAAACAAGACGCTCCACCCGAACAAGTACACGTCAAAATCGCGACTGCGCTGCAGGAAGGCCTTCAGATAATTTATCTGCTGGCGCATCTGTCGCTACCGTAGGTATGATCCCACTAACGGCGTTACATCCGAGACACCGCCAAGCTTCCCGTTGGTGAGCATCGACTGGTCAAAGCTGGGTACAGATGGCACCACATGGAGGGTGGCAGCCAGTCTCCACATGAAGAGTGTCAGGCCACTCTGCTTCTACTGCCAGTCCATTGCCTATTTTCGCAGATGGGTTAGTTCTTCAGTAGTCTTCGATTCCTGCCTCACTAGCCAACTCTAACCAAACCATCCCAACACCAACACAACACACACCACGAACAATTTAACCACGTTATTCATTATGAATCACAGAGCTCAAAATGTATTTTGAATAATTGTAATCAGTATGAACAGAAATGATGTAAGTTTAATATCAGAGATCGGTTCATAATAGTTAGCTTGGAAATGTTTAAGAGTCTGGATGGAAATGGTGCCATTGACAAAATGATGTTGAGGTTCTTTGAGGAATGATGTTCTGATTGATTGATTGATTGCTGGAATGTTTTGACTGAATGATTGCTGGAATGTTTTGAACGAGTGATTGCTGGAATGTTTTGGCTGAGTGATTACTGGAATGTTTTGACTGAATGATTGCTGGAATGATTTGGCTGAGTGATTACTGGAATGTTTTGACTGAATGATTGCTGGAATGTTTTGGCTGAGTGATTACTGGAATGTTTTGACTGAATGATTGCTGGAATGTTTTGGCTGAGTGATTACTGGAATGTTTTGACTGAATGATTACTGGAATTTTTTTTGACTGAATGATTGCTGGAATGTTTTGAACGAGTGATTGCTGGAATGTTTTGGCTGAGTGATTACTGGAATGTTTTGACTGAATGATTACTGGATTTTTTTTTTACTGAATGATTGCTGGAATGTTTTGACTGAATGATTGCTGGAATGTTTTGACTGAATGATTACTGGAATGTTTTGGCCGAATTATTGCTGGAATGTTTTGGCTGAATGATTCCTGGAATGTTTTGGCTGAATGATTGCTGGAATGTTTTGACTGAATGATTACTGGAATGTTTTGACTGAATGATTGCTGGAATGTTTTGACTGAATGATTGCTGGAATGTTTCTAATGATTGAATTATTGTCATTGGATGGACAAGATGGTAGGGCTGGATAGGGACCGAGTATGCAGTAATAGGGAAGGTAGGGAGAGTATGCAGTAATAGGGAAGGTAGGGAGAGTGTACAGTAATAGGGAAGGTAGGGACAGTGTACAGTAATAGGGAAGGTAGGGAGAGTGTGCAGTAATAGGGAAGGTAGGGAGAGTGTGCAGTAATAGGGAAGGTAGGGACAGTGTGCAGTAATAGGGAAGGTAGGGAGAGTGTACAGTAATAGGGAAGGTAGGGAGAGTGTACAGTAATAGGGAAGGTAGGGACAGTGTACAGTAATAGGGAAGGTAGGGAGAGTGTGCAGTAATAGGGAAGGTAGGGACAGTGTACAGTAATAGGGAAGGTAGGGAGAGTATGCAGTAATAGGGAAGGTAGGGAGAGTATGCAGTAATAGGGAAGGTAGGGACAGTGTGCAGTAATAGGGAAGGTAGGGAGAGTGTGCAGTAATAGGGAAGGTAGGGAGAGTATGCAGTAATAGGGAAGGTAGGGAGAGTGTGCAGTAATAGGAGGGGGAGGCAGAGGAGTGGGGAGGGATGGGGAGAAGGGGAGAAGGGGGAGGAGAGGGGAAGAGGGAACACCCACAGGGGCTACAGGGAACACCCACAGGGGCTACAGGGAAACAGCCACAGGGGCTACAGGGAACACCCACAGGGGCTACAGGGAACACCCACAGGGGCTACAGGGAACACCCACAGGGGCTACAGGGAAACAGCCACAGGGGCTACAGGGAAACAGCCACAGGGGCTACAGGGAAACAGCCACAGGGGCTACAGGGAACACCCACAGGGGCTACAGGGAAACAGCCACAGGGGCTACAGGGAACACCCACAGGGGCTACAGGGAAACAGCCACAGGGGCTACAGGGAAACACCCACAGGGGCTACAGGGAAACACCCACAGGGGCTACAGGGAAACAGCCACAGGGGCTACAGGGAACACCCACAGGGGCTACAGGGAAACAGCCACAGGGGCTACAGGGAACACCCACAGGGGCTACAGGGAAACAGCCACAGGGGCTACAGGGAAACACCCACAGGGGCTACAGGGAAACACCCACAGGGGCTACAGGGAAACAGCCACAGGGGCTACAGGGAACACCCACAGGGGCTACAGGGAAACAGCCACAGGGGCTACAGGGAAACAGCCACAGGGGCTACAGGGAAACAGCCACAGGGGCTACAGGGAAACAGCCACAGGGGCTACAGGGAACACCCACAGGGGCTACAGGGAAACAGCCACAGGGGCTACAGGGAAACAGCCACAGGGGCTACAGGGAAACAGCCACAGGGGCTACAGGGAACACCCACAGGGGCTACAGGGAACACCCACAGGGGCTACAGGGAAACAGCCACAGGGGCTACAGGGAAACAGCCACAGGGGCTACAGGGAAACAGCCACAGGGGCTACAGGGAAACAGCCACAGGGGCTACAGGGAACACCCACAGGGGCTACAGGGAACACCCACAGGGGCTACAGGGAAACAGCCACAGGGGCTACAGGGAAACAGCCACATATTGTATCAATTACGACACTCTCTGTAAAGCTTTGTCGGCATTTACAAGCAAGGATAAAACAAAAGGGGAGAGAGGCAGAGGGGAGAGGAGAGGCAGAGGGGAGAGGAGAGGCAGAGGGGAGGGGAGAGTGAGAGGGGAGAGGAGAGGGAGAGGAGAGAATACGTATAACGAGCCACTCGACACAATGAGACGCCATTTAAAACACTGGTGTTTGAAGCGACCGACGTCCCTAGCCGGGATAGGAGTGCTCCCCCCCCCCCCCCAAGCCTCTACTTGGACTGGACGGTAGAGAGACAGTCTCGCATCATGCAGGTCGGTGTTAAATCCACGACCGTCGGAGTGGTTGGGCACCATTCCTCCCCCCCCCCCCGGCTACTCCGTCCCACTCAAGGGGTCACATGATAACAGAATAAACATAGCAAAAACAGCCTTAGAAAAATAAAGAAAATTCTGAAGCCTTGACACGAACATCTACACTTTAATAACTCTACACACCTGTATACAACTCTACACACCTGTATAACTCTACACACCTGAGTATAACTCTACACACCTGTATAACTCTACACACCTGTATAACTCTACACACCTGTATAACTCTACACACCTGTGTACAACTCTACACACCTGTATAACTCTACACACCTGTGTATAACTCTACACACCTGTATAACTCTACACACCTGTATAACTCTACACACCTGTATATAATACCCTCCAGCACCACCAATCGGATGTAAATCCGGTCTTTCAATGGGCCACAGATAATAAATATGATGTTCAATGAAAGTAAGTTCCCGCTCTTACGCCATGGAAAAAATATTAAAATTTAAAAACGGAAACCATATATAAAACGGAATCAAATCACACTTTAGAAGGAAAAAAAGCAATGTAAAGGATCTAGGAGTAATCATGTCAGAAGACCTTACCTTTACACAACACCATAAAGTAGACGTCACGACTGCAAGAATAATGACAGGTTGGATAACAAGGACCTTCCAAACAAGGCAGGCGGGGTTGTAGTCAGTGTAGTGAAGACCAGGCATAGTGTAGTGGAGATTATGCACAGTCAGTGTAGTGAAGATTATGCACAGTCAGTGTAGTGAAGATTATGCATAGTCAGTGTAGTGAAGATTATGCACAGTGTAGTGAAGATTATGCACAGTCAGTGTAGTGAAGATTATGCACAGTCAGTGTAGTGGAGATTATGCATAGTGTAGTGAAGATTATGCACAGTCAGTGTAGTGAAGACCAGGCATAGTGTAGTGAAGATTATGCAGTCAGTGTAGTGAAGATTATGCACAGTCAGTGTAGTGAAGATTATGCATAGTCAGTGTAGTGAAGACCAGGCATAGTGTAGTGAAGATTATGCACAGTCAGTGTAGTGAAGATTATGCATAGTCAGTGTAGTGAAGATTATGCACAGTCAGTGTAGTGAAGATTATGCACAGTCAGTGTAGTGAAGATTATGCACAGTCAGTGTAGTGAAGATTATGCATAGTCAGTGTAGTGAAGATTATGCACAGTCAGTGTAGTGAAGATTATGCACAGTCAGTGTAGTGAAGATTATGCACAGTCAGTGTAGTGAAGATTATGCATAGTCAGTGTAGTGAAGATTATGCACAGTGTAGTGAAGATTATGCACAGTCAGTGTAGTGAAGATTATGCACAGTCAGTGTAGTGAAGATTATGCATAGTCAGTGTAGTGAAGATTATGCACAGTCAGTGCAGTGGAGATTATGCACAGTCAGTGTAGTGAAGATTATGCACAGTCAGTGTAGTGAAGATTATGCACAGTCAGTGTAGTGAAGATTATGCACAGTCAGTGTAGTGAAGATTATGCATAGTCAGTGTAGTGAAGATTATGCACAGTCAGTGTAGTGAAGATTATGCACAGTCAGTGTAGTGAAGATTATGCATAGTCAGTGTAGTGAAGATTATGCACAGTCAGTGCAGTGGAGATTATGCACAGTCAGTGTAGTGAAGATTATGCACAGTCAGTGTAGTGAAGATTATGCACAGTCAGTGTAGTGAAGATTATGCACAGTCAGTGTAGTGAAGATTATGCACAGTCAGTGTAGTGAAGATTATGCATAGTCAGTGTAGTGAAGATTATGCACAGTCAGTGTAGTGAAGATTATGCACAGTCAGTGTAGTGAAGATTATGCATAGTCAGTGTAGTGAAGATTATGCACAGTGTAGTGAAGATTATGCACAGTCAGTGTAGTTGTCGGAAAATCCGACACCATTTAATATATCATACAGATAATAACTGTATTACCAACAAGTTACCCATAGAAAACGTAACTTGTAGTGGAATTACCGTCTAAAGAAAACGGGATATCATCACCACACACTATTATAATTCACCACCTATTATGGTGGGAATTATTCTTAAATACATTAGTCTTTGGACTTTACCATCATAAAAACATCTTATATAAATTAACTTAATTATCAATATTAAAGTAGAGTAAATGTGACCCTTCTATCACTTTCTGAAATCTGGACAAAGTAGGCCAGGCGTCAGAGTGAGGAAGGAGGGCAGCCATTGTTGTTATATGAGACCAGAGGCTCACACGGGAGCAAATTCGGCTCCTGTTAAATTTACTTGGACGTAGTGTTATGGAACCCAAAGGTGTACCATTGTCAACACGCTGTCTACAAATACAAGTTAAGTGTCTATCCGAAACCCGTTTATCATTCATTTATGGCCATTAATGTCAGGATATAGGGTTAGCCGGTTAGAACGCGAAATCGCCTCATACTAAAGGTAATTAAGCCAGGTCTTTAATGTTCCATGTACTGTATAGTGTTTTCTCTGATATAGCTTGTCATATATAGGATTCTGGCTTCACAGCTAGCGCACTTTTGACAGGTCAAGACGAGGATGCAAGATTATGTGCACCAGTTACTGGGTGATAGAAGCTACCTCAAAGAGGATAATTTGGTGTCTACACTCTAGTTATACCTGGTGGACTAACCTGCTGTACTATAAGAGAAGGAACCTCATCAATGTATGTAGCTATTACTGTAATTTGATTGGCTGCATATGTGTAATATAAACCCCCCTAATGTGTAGAGGATCGATTTGTGAGATTAAGAGATTATTGCAGAAATACAGTCCACTTATCATTATACAAATTGCTATCGAAGTATATAAATTAACGTAAATATAAATTCATATAAATCAAATAAATATAAATCTCACAGGTCGGTTCCCACAGTAGTGAAGATTATGCACAGTGTAGTGAAGATTATGCACAGTGTAGTGAAGATTATGCACAGTCAGTGTAGTGAAGACCAGGCATAGTGTAGTGAAGATTATGCACAGTGTAGTGAAGATTATGCATAGTCAGTGTAGTGAAGATTATGCACAGTCAATGTGGTGAAGATTATGCACAGTCAGTGTAGTGAAGATTATGCACAGTCAGTGTAGTGGAGATTATGCACAGTCAGTGTAGTGGAGATTATGCACAGTCAGTGTAGTGGAGATTATGCATAGTGTCATGCGGTGCTACGGTGCCCTCTCCAATTTCTCCCATATACCGTATTTAAGAGTCATATCAGCTTACCTGCAGGTTCTCTGAGATGCAGGGGAATCTTTTGATGTATGAGACTATCGAAATGGTTACCGATTTATGGAGAAATTTGCATTTTTAGTTTGTAGGTAAAGGGGGAAAGTCGCGCCCGAGGTACAACAAAATGGCGCCCCCTGTCTGCAAATCCACCATTTTGTGTGCGGCGCCCGTCGGCCGGTGATTGGCTGGTTGAGGTCACATGACTTGATTGACCAATCAGAGCCCGCCCCTGAATCTGTGACGTCATTTTTTGGATCTAGTCATTGTTTCGCGTTCTATTTTGTGTTAATAATTCAATTTATTATCATATATTTATTAATAACGGCGTTGTTATATCCTTTATCTATTTGGCTATTCCAGTTATATCACCCCTAACTTGTCTCCTTTCTAGAGTATGTAAATTACGTTTTTTTCAAGTTCTTTATAAAGACGGTTTCTATGCAAAAAGAAATCACAATAAAGTGATGTATTAGTGAGAATATCAATAGGAGCCATTATAAGAATTCGAACCTGTACACTTTGTACTCCAAAGCATATACCCTAAACAACTCAGCCACGGCATGCTAAAATCCATGCAACCTGGGATTCAAAACTAATTTACAACAAGGGTCGAGGTATTGCTAAATCAACGTATTGCGTAATAGTGGCTTTAGGCATTGTATGTACTAGCTCTATCTATATATCAATCCATTAATGTAACATCACGTGTATGTATGTACCTTACCTGAATAAACATATTTATTTATTTATTTATTTATTTAACGTAGTCTGCGCTGCTCTGCCCGAAGTTGGCCGACAGAAAACGTCAATAATCATGAGGGAGACTTCAAATAAATGTGTCAGGTTTTTTACTCTCGAGTTTGAACAGCTAAGGAATATGTTATTAATGTCTAAAATGTAAGTTTTTCCTGAAGTTTAAGTGTAGCACGTTTTTCGGTAAATATACAAAGACACCAAGAAAATTTACAGCATCCCAGCATGAGGTAAATCGGAATATTTATATTACGCATTGCGTAATAGTGGCTTTAGGCATTGTATGTACTAGCTCTATCTATATATCGATCCATTAATGTAACATTACTTGTATGTATGTACCCTTCCTGAATAAACATATTTATATTTATTTATTTATTTATTTATTTATTTATTTATTTATATGTAAAGCAAAAAGAGAACATCCCTCTCTCATCCTCCTATCAGCTGTGCTTATCCCATAGTGTATGGGATAAACCTTACTTTGCTAGTTTCCCCTGGAACACGACCCGCCAATCTGTTTACAACCAGGTACTTATTTACTACCGAGTGAACAGTTAAAAGATTTGAGCCCCTCACCACGTCAATCCTCCCCAACTTGGACCTGAAGCCAGACACCAAATTGCTCGCGAGGAGCTGGTCCAGTATGGCAACATCACGCCACCAGGGACTGAAAGGCTTCTAATCTGTACACACACACATGTAAAAGGGGACTTACTTCTTGGTGAGGGAACTCTTCAGGCCGTCCACGACGGCCACCCCCACCGTCATCAAGTCGCCCCAGGCCCGGAATGACGGTGACTCCGACTGCTTCAGGAAGCTTAGGAACTCAGAGCCGTAGGAGGGCATGGTGATCCTGCAGGAGTTGTGTGAGGAAGAGCAGAACGACAATAAAATATAACAAAGTTGCACTGAAAAACCATTCACTTTCACAACCATGTGCTAGAAAATACGTAAGTATTTTGTGCTAGAAAATACGTAAGTATTTTCTAGCAGTATACAGGATACGTAAGTATCCCGGTAGTAACCCAGACTCCTCGGTTGTGAGTCGAGGATGTAGACTACTGTGCATTCGCATGCACGGATTACTTATATTTACATATCTGGACTTGGGCCGTAGGCCAAATACTTGAACCAGGTAGGTTATTCAGCGCCATGTTTCCCCTAGAACGCGATCCGCCACTTGTTTGACAACCAGATCGATAATAACTATTTTCTAGATATATCGTCCCACCCATTGGTCTGAGGTTACGTCAATATTGGCGTGTTTTTAATTTCATTAAACCATATAATTTCGATGTTGTGGTCAATCTCGTCCACAAGTGGTTGGGCACCATTCCTTCCCCTCCGTCCCATCCCAAATCCTTATCTTGACCCCTTCCCAGTGCTATATAGTCGTGGTGACTTGGTGTTTTCCTATAATAAGTCTCTCCCTTTCCTCCCGTTCAAATTGCAGTGGTTGAAACGAACGTGCTCCTGTTGCAAGGTTTCAATGACAGGGTGAGAACCGTAGGTGAGTGAACCTTTTTAAAGACAACTTTAAGTCAACTAAATTAAGAAAACTGTCTTAGGTGACCCAATATAAGAGTTCCCCCTCACTAGGCTGCTCGACTAGTCCGTTCTCCCACTCAACGCGTCGGATTCTCTACGGGATAGAGACCAATCCGTTCAAACTACGATGTATTAGTCAAATTTAAAGCCTCGATAGGTTAGATAGGTTGCTTAGGTTTGTACTTTTCTAGTTGGACAAATCATATGTAGGTTTTGACGTTTTGGGTTAGACTAAACAGTTGCATTTTTTTACGGAGTGGCTAATTGAAAGACTTGGTTGAATTAGGCTATGTGACCTCTGAGATTATATTTACTCCTTGTCCGTATGGTGATTCCGAGGATGAATTTCAGGTTGACTCACCTGTCAACGACGCGGACGAGCTGGACCAGATCCTCCGGTCTCGCCGGGTACTTCGGGAGCGCCAGAAAGGCCATGAGGTTGCCCCTGTAGGCGACGCTGACGATGAGGGTGAACCAGAGCCAGGCCCCCAGCACCGCCCTCCAGCGGCTGCTAGGAGACATCCGTCGGGGCAAGGGCTGCCCCATCAGCGCCCCGAACACCATCAGCACCGCCGCCCCGGCCCTCAGCCCTCCGACGCCTCCTCCTCCGGGACTGTTACGACTCATCTAGGGGGCAGGCAAGGTCCTTCAGTCACGTGTTATGAATATATACACAGTCTTGTATGCTTGATATACACAGTCTTGTATGCTTGATATACACAGTCTTGTATGCTTGATATACACAGTCTTGTATGCTTGATATACACAGTCTTGTATGCTTGATATACACAGTCTTGTATGCTTGATATACACAGTCTTGTATGCTTGATATACACAGTCTTGTATGCTTGATATACACAGTCTTGTATGCTTGATATACACAGTCTTGTATGCTTGATATACACAGTCTTGTATGCTTGATATACACAGTCTTGTATGCTCGATATACACAGTCTTGTATGCTTGATATACACAGTCTTGTATGCTTGATATACACAGTCTTGTATGCTCGATATACACAGTCTTGTATGCATACTATAGACAGCTTTGTAATCAGGTAAATATATATCTAATTCCTCAATAATAACAGTACTTATAGCGACTATGTATTCCTCAATAATAACAGTACTTATAGCGACTATGTATTTAATGTACAAAACATGGACAGTTGAAACATACAAAAATCGTCATTTTGAGTTATTTGTATAATATAAGCCTTATAGTTATTATGCCTTATAGTATTAGACATAATAGATATATACACCGCCCAATCGTCACCCTAACCTAACGTGTCCTAGGCTTAAACACAACCTGTAATCAGGCTAGACTCGTTAAAGCAGCGGCTACCCCCCCCCCGGTTGATCAGTCCGGCAACCAGGAGGCCTGGTCGACGACCGGGCCGCGGGGACGCTAAGCCCCGGAAGCACCTCAAGGTAACCTCCCCCCCCCAAAGACGCATTCATCTATTTTAACGTACTGCGTGTTCAGTATTGGTATTTTCTCATACGTTAATTACCGTTATTATATATTAGAGTGTGGTGATAGGTTAGGTTAGGTTAGGTTAGGTTAGGTTAGGTTAGGTTTGGTTAGGTTAGGTTAGGTTAGGTTAGGTTAGGTTAGGTTAGGTTTGGTTAGGTTAGGTTAGGTTAGGTTAGGTTAGGTTAGGTTAGGTTTGGTTAGGTTAGGTTTGGTTAGGTTAGGTTAGGTTAGGTTAGGTTAGGTTAGGTTAGGTTAGATTAGGTTAGGTTAGGTTAGGTTAGGTTAGGTTAGGTTAGGTTAGATTAGGTTAGGTTAGGTTAGGTTAGCTGTTTAGGCTCTTTTGACAATTATTTATATTTGTAAACTGTGGTTGAAGCACTTGTCGTGTGATTCGAACAGAAGTCCTCAGTGAAGCACTGTTCGAGATATGTTCAAATGTCATCAGTTGTGAGTCGTGTGTAAAAACCATTTAATTCATAAATAGGGAGGTTTGGCGGCTGGATTAGCGAGCATTTGGCCTTTGTTGGTGAGGACCGGCTGGGTATGCACCAATGATCACTCCGCAAAAGACTGGAAAAACATATCAACAAAGACTCGAATGATCTGATGGCAGTTACTCACCAGATAGAAGACGGGCGGCATGATCAAGACGAGGAGCAGGATGGCAGCCCAGACCTCATCCGTCAAGGGGTAGTAAAGACTCTGCCAGCGGGGCATGAGCGAGGGCTTGGCCATCCCGAAGGCCAGGTTGATGCTGTGTTCGTACGTACACGTGAACCCGAACCTTTCCAGCCGGTTCTGCAGGATCATGTGAACCACTGAAGCAACGAACGAGACTCTCTGCTCTACCAACGTCACCACCTGGGGAGGAGACCAAAGCCATCACCACCAAGAACAATAACAAAATACACGTTCGTGAGCGCTCCCGGATATCCCCTGGATCATCAAGAGTGTTCGTGAGTTTTCTTGATCTAAACATAAACACAGAGAAAATAGCAAAAACATGGTTGACTAAAATAAAAATCCCACTATAAAAATAAACAAACGAGAGGACCAAGAGTAATAACAAGATTAATACAAGTCCAAGCAAGAGTGCCACAACAGGAACAAGCGTGATACAGAAGCCAACAAGAGTGCCACACAGGCCTCCTCACAGCTCACCTGGTCCCACGTCTCCACTGGCAGAACGTAAATAGTAAAGTTGAGTGCCAGTGCCATAGCCTCCAGCATGAGTCTGTCAGCCCCCGAGTACCTCTTAGTGGCACTAAGGCCGGAGCCTCCGCCCTCCTCGTCCCAGTAAGGCTTGTAGGGCAGGGCCGTCACGTTCACCAGCGCCCTGTGGAAGCTGCCAGCAGGAGATGAGATGCAGAGATGATGGGATGCGCGTTCTTGTAGCAGGTTGTAAGGTAAGATTTATCTTGTTGCGTTGTAAAGGTTTCTGGCTTGTTAGTGTTGTGAGTTGCTGTAATTGGTGTGGGTTTGTGTTATATCTCTCGTTCATTGATATATTTGTTGTTCGTGTCCTTATTTATTGTTGCAACTGTTGTGGTTATGACTTTTTGTAAGTGTCATTTGTCATAAATGTTTAAATTATTGCAACTTGATGCTGCAAGCGTTGCATATTGTATGTTAAAAGTGTTTTAACTTGATGTTATAAATTTTGTAACTTGTGAGTGTGTTGTAGAATGAGCAGAGTTACAGCTGAACGTTGTTACACACTTTAGTACAATGCTTTAGATAATAGAAAATGTTAAATTTTAAATTTTTTATGTGTTAAACATCTATGACTTATTGAAAATATCAATGTTAATATATCACAATAATAACATATTACAAAAGATTATATAATAATTAAAAGAAAGTAAAAATAAACGTAGATAAATTTAAAGTTTTAAATTTCATTAAAAATTATCCATTATCATATTTATTAAAAATTGTGTTTAATAAAGAAAAATATTTATTAAAAATTGTATTCATTTAATAAAGGTAAACAAGCATTTTGTTTGAGGATGAGTTTGAGGGGTAACTTAGAGGACAAGTGAAAGGGGTAACTCACTTAGAAGATGAGTGAGAGGGGTAACTCACTTGGAGAATTTTGGCGGGAAGAGTGTCCGGCCTGGTAGGAGATAGAGGCCCTGGGGAGCCCAGATGGAAGCCAGCTGGACCAGATGGTTCCCATGGGACGTGAACGGCAGGTGGCTCAACACGCTCCACCTGCAGCAGGAAGAATCACTCCATTGTTACAATTACGGAAATATCTCCAGGGCTGCCATTATGGGGGATATCTCCAGGGCTGCCATTATGGGGGATATCTCCAGAGCTGCCATTATGGGGGATATCTCCAGGGCTGCCATTATGGGGATATCTCCAGGGCTGATATTATGGTGATATCTCCAGGGCTGCCATTATGGTGATATCTCCAGGGCTGCCATTATGGGAATATCTCCAGGGCTACCATTATGGGGATATCTCCAGGGCTGCCATTATGGCGATATCTCCAGGGCTGCCATTATGGGGATATCTCCAGGGCTGCCATTATGGGGATATCTCCAGGGCTGCCATTATGGGGATATCTCCAGGGCTGCCATTATGGAGATATCTCCAGGGCTGCCATTATGGCGATATCTCTAGGGCTGCCATTATGGCGATATCTCCAGGGCTGCCATTATGGGGGATATCTCCAGGGCTGCCATTATGGCGATATCTCCAGGGCTGCCATTATGGGGATATCTCCAGGGCTGCCATTATGGCGATATCTCCAGGGCTGCCATTATGGGGATATCTCCAGGGCTGCCATTATGGGGATATCTCCAGGGCTGCCATTATGGCGATATCTCCAGGGCTGCCATTATGGCGATATCTCCAGGGCTGCCATTATGGGGATATCTCCAGGGCTACCATTATGGGGATATCTCCAGGGCTGCCATTATGGCGATATCTCCAGGGCTGCCATTATGGCGATATCTCCAGGGCTGCCATTGTGGCGATATCTCCAGGGCTGCCATTATGGGGATATCTCCAGGGCTGCCATTATGGGGATATCTCCAGGGCTGCCATTATGGCGATATCTCCAGGGCTGCCATTATGGGGATATCTCCAGGGCTGCCATTATGGCGATATCTCCAGGGCTGCCATTATGAGGATATCTCCAGGGCTGATATTATGGTGATATCTCCAGGGCTGCCATTATGGCGATATCTCCAGGGCTGCCATTATGAGGATATCTCCAGGGCTGCCATTATGAGGATATCTCCAGGGCTGCCATTATGAGGATATCTCCAGGGCTGCCATTATGAGGATATCTCCAGGGCTGCCATTATGAGGATATCTCCAGGGCTGATATTATGGTGATATCTCCAGGGCTGCCATTATGGCGATATCTCCAGGGCTGCCATTATGAGGATATCTCCCTGGCTGCCATTATGGGGATATCTCCAGGGCTGCCATTATGGGGATATCTCCAGGGCTGCCATTATGGGGATATCTCCAGGGCTGCCATTATGGGGATATCTCCAGGGCTGCCATTATGGGGATATCTCCAGGGCTGCCATTATGGGGATATCTCCAGGGCTGCCATTATGGGGATATCTAAAAAAAGTTGCCAGTAGAGATTACTATGCCATAAGTATAAATTTTGAAAACTCGTAGATAAGAAACTAATTTCGTTATTAGTCAATGATAAATTTTCAATTATAAGTTGACAAATATATCGCGTTGCAAATATGCGATTAACAATGCATTGTCTGCGTTACCTGCGCTAAGTAATGCATAACCCGCATCAAAATGCACTATCGAGGTGACATAATGCCTTTCCTGCGTCAAATAAAGCGCCATCAACGTGAAATAATGCATTACCTGCGTCAAACTGCACTACGAGTGACATAACGCAATACTTGCGTCAAACGGGGTCCTATCAACATGATAATACTAAACAGCGTATAGCCAGACAAGGAGCTGCACCCACCTGGTCGGGTAGTTGGGTCGTGTCGTCCTGACCAATATGAGGGTGTTCATCATAGTGTAGGCCCAGTAGGCGGCGGCCACGGCGCGTACAGCCGCCAGGGGCATGCTGGTCACGCCCACCACTCGCGTCTCCCACACCAGGAGCCGCCCACTTTGACTCAGTTCGCCGAAGGTGCTCCAGAAGGCAGGGTCGTCGCTCAACACCACCAAGCTTACGCAAGGGTACAGAAGCCGTATCTGCTGGGGTAAATGGTCTCCTTAGGGGTCTTGAAGTCTATCCTCATGAAGCCTCATATTTAATCAGATATAGAAATATTATTTATTAAGCGTAAATATGTGTTTTTTTATCTTTAGCTACTGCGTACCTAAATAGAAACTCATGTAACCAAATATGATACCTTCCGGGGAGCCATCACTAACGTCACAAATAAACATTGAGTCTTAGTCAACGATGAATACACTAATGGGCTTGTGGAAAATATTTTTAAGAGGAATGTGAGCTAGCATGTTACCTCTGATGAATCTACCAAAACTACAGAAGCTGCTCCACCTATTAAACTATTCTATGCGAACCTATTTTCAACGGAGTAAAGCGTCCTAAAATAGATCATTAACAGAAACAAAACTATCAACACTAACCAGAAGATAGAATTAACAGCTTACTACAAGAGCAGGAAGACTGGCAATTTGCTCACGAGCAACTCTTCCCGACACCTAGGGCCAGATTCACGAAAGCACTTACGAACGTGCACATCTTTGACGGCTTTGGTTACATTTATTAAACAGTTTACAAGCATGAAAACTTGCCAATCAACTGTTGTTATTGTTATAAACAGCCTCCTGGTGCTTCGGAGCTCATTAACTGTTTAATAATTGGAAACAATGCCGCCAAAGATTGAGAAAATATGGACAGGTTCGTAAGTGCTTGCGTAACTGCTTCGTGAATCTGGCCCCTAGACTTACGAACGTGCACATCTTTGACGGCTTTGGTTACATTTATTAAACAGTTTACAAGCATGAAAACTTGCCAATCAACTGTTGTTATTGTTATAAACAGCCTCCTGGTGCTTCGGAGCTCATTAACTGTTTAATAATTGGAAACAATGCCGCCAAAGATTGAGAAAATATGGACAGGTTCGTAAGTGCTTGCGTAACTGCTTCGTGAATCTGGCCCCTAGACTCCCGATGCCTTGACTATGACGAAGGGAATGGAGTTATCAGGAGAAAGCGCCAAGTCATTACGACTATATAGCACTGGGAAGGGGTCAGGATAAGTATTAGGGATGGGACGGGGGGAAGGAATGGTTCCCAACCACTTGGAAGGTCGGGGATTGAACGCCGACCTGCCCGAAGCCAGACTGTCCAGCCCAAGTGGTTGGACGAATGTCATCTGTCATTACAAGTCCACTTTGGGACTGTCAGCACCAACGATGTCACCCAAGACAACATCTCCAAGGTGCCTGACAAAGCACAGACATAACAGCATCATCAAAACATACACAATCAGATCATCATTTAAAATTAACGTAGATATCAGCTTTACAAGACTGTAATTACCATATTTGTATCCTCACATTCCTTATGTACATTCTTGTATATGCATAAATAAATAAATAAATAAATAATAAATATCACCAGAGATATGTTGACCAGACCACACACTAGAAAATGAAGTGACGACGACGTTTCGGTCCGTCCTGGACCATTCTCAAGTCGATTATGATAATTTCGTCCTGGAGAATGGTCCAGGACTGACCGAAACGTCGTCGTCCCATCACTTTCTAGTGTGTGGTTTGGTCAACATATTTCATCCACGTTACTGTGACTCCTCGTCTGCATCACCAGAGATATATTGACCGGCAACGAATTAACTTTCAGTAATAGACATAGTCCAATGATTTGAGCAAAGTTTAAATGTTACGATAATTTTGTGGACATTCCAATATTGCTCATTTCCTAATTGTGAAAGCTATATACCAATATATATAATTTAAGGCTGAACTTAGGCTTAAATATATATATATATATATATATATATATATATATATATATATATATATATATATACATATATATATATATATATATATATACATATATATATATATATATATATATATATATATATATATATATATATATATATATATATATATATATATATATATATATATATATATATATATATATATTGTGACAATAATCTCCTTCAAGAGATTGAGCCTGCTCTTCCCTCCACAATTACGTCGATACAACTATATAAAACTACTATGGAAGAAATGTCCAACAACGACAACAACATCTCCAAGGTTTGCCAGAGCGCAAAACGTATGCAGCCAGGAACACCTGCTCAGACTCAAACCGCCAAACTACCCGTCTTGCTGCCGGCTCCTCTGATTGGTCGCCGGTCGGGCTGCAACTGCACTCCACCCCCCCATACTACTTGATGTCTGGGGCCGCCACGACCTCAGTCCTCAGAATATTCCGTGCTTTCTCACAGTTAACACTTCTCCCTGCTAGACGTAAGCTTTGGCGTACGTGTACTAAGAGAGGTGATAGCTTAAAGCCAATATTCCAGCACCTTACATTTACTTGTATATTGCACTTCTTGTTATTTTGCTCACTTGTCTTAACGTAACTTTTCATTGTGTCATTTAATTATTCTTATTATTTTGATTGATTTTATTATACGAATTTGTTTGTCCATTTTATTCATGTTTTGATTTATTTAACGTAATTAAAATTTCATTGTTAAAGTTTACTTGTGTTTTGTGTGTCTTCTCCTTACCTTACCACAGACGAAGTTCCAGATTTTCTATTTTTTTGTAATACTATGTGACGAGGCCATACCCCTAGCTTTGAACAGCCGAACACCAACGCGTTACCGTCACAATATATATATATATATATATATATATATATATATATATATATATATATATATATATATATATATATATATATATATATATGTCGTACCTAGTAGCCAGAACTCACTTTTTGGCCTACTATTCAAGGCCCGATTGGCCTAATAAGCCAAGTTTTCCTGAATTAATATATTTTTTCTAATTTTTTTCTTATGAAATGATAAAGCTACCCATTTCATTATGTATGAGGTCAATTTTTTGTTATTGTAGTTAAAATTAACGTAGATATATGACCGAACCTAACCAACCCTACCTAACCTAACCTAACCTATCTTCATAGGTTAGGTTGGGTTAGGTTGCCGAAAAAGGTAGGTTAGGTTAGGTTAGGTAGGTTAGGTAGTCGAAAAAACATTAATTCATGAAAACTTGGCTTATTAGGCAAATCGGGCCTTGCATAGTAGGCTGAGAAGTGCGTTCTGGCTACTAGGTACGACATATATATATATATATATATATATATATATATATATATATATATATATGTCGTACCTAGTAGCCAGAACTCACTTATCAGCCTACTATTCAAGGCCCGATTTGCCTAATAAGCCAAGTTTTCCTGAATTAATTTATTTACTATAATTAATTTCTTATGAAATGATAAAGCTACCCTTTTCACTATGTATGAGGTCAATTTTTTTTTATTGGAGTTAAAATTAACGTAGATATATGACCGAACCTAACCAACCCTACCTAACCTAACCTAACCTATATATATAGGTAAGGTTAGGTTAGGTAGCCAAAAAAAGCTAGGTTAGGTTAGGTTAGGTAGGTTAGGTAGACGAAAAAACATTAATTCATGAAAACTTGGCTTATTAGGCAAATCGGGCCTTGCATAGTAGGCTGAGAAGTGAGTTCTGGCTACTAGGTACGACATATATATATATATATATATATATATATATATATATATATATATATATATATTAGGCAAATCGGGCCTTGCATAGTAGGCTGAGAAGTGCGTTCTGGCTACTAGGTACGACATATATATATATATATATATATATATATATATATATATATATATATATATATATATATATATATATATATATATATATATATATATATATATATGTCGTACCTAGTAGCCAGAACGCACTTCTCAGCCTACTATGCAAGGCCCGATTTGCCTAATAAGCCAAGTTTTCCTGAAATAATATATTTTCTCTAATTTTTTTCTTATGAAATGATAAATCTACCCATTTCACTATGAATGAGGTCAATTTTTTTTTATTGGAGTTAAAATTAACGTAGATATATGACCGAACCTAACCAACCCTACCTAACCTAACCTAACCTATCTTTATAGGTTAGGTTAGGTAGCCGAAAAAGTTAGATTAGGTTAGGTAGACGAAAAACAATTAATTCATGAAAACTTGGCTTATTAGGCAAATCGGGCCTTGCATAGTAGGCTGAGAAGTGCGTTCTGGCTACTAGGTACGATATATATATATATATATATATATATATATATATATATATATATATATATATATATATATATATATATATATATATATATATATATATATATATATATATATATATATTAGTATATTTTGGTAGCAGTCTTTCCTGTAGACATATATTATTAAATATGACCGAAAAAGTAAGATTAATAATTCTAACACGAATTTTCTCAATCTTTCGTACATTACGCTTCACTGTTGGAGGTAAATAAAAAATCACTTCTCCAAAATTCATTTTTATTTCTAGTCTGACGCGACACGGGCGCGTTTCGTAAAACTTATTACATTTTCAAAGACTTCACAAATACACAACTGATTAGAACTTACGTATCTCTGATTTTATATCTACATTTGAGTGAGGTGGGAGGGGTGATGTGGCATTAACACAAGACAGAACAAGAGGGGATATTAATAGGGTATTAAAAGTATCAACACAAGACAGAACAGAAACAATGGGTATTGAATAGAAGTGTTTGTAGAAAGCCTATTGGTCCATATTTCTTGATGCTTCTATATTGGAGCGGAGTCTTGAGGTGGGTAGAATATAGTTGTGCAATAATTGGCTGTTGATTGCTGGTGTTGACTTCTTGATGTGTAGTGCCTCGCAAACGTCAAGCCGCCTGCTATCGCTGTATCTATCGATGATTTCTGTGTTGTTTACTAGGATTTCTCTGGCGATGGTTTGGTTATGGGAAGAGATTATATGTTCCTTAATGGAGCCCTGTTGCTTATGCATCGTTAAACGCCTAGAAAGAGATGTTGTTGTCTTGCCTATATACTGGGTTTTTTGGAGCTTACAGTCCCCAAGTGGGCATTTGAAGGCATAGACGACGTTAGTCTCTTTTAAAGCGTTCTGTTTTGTGTCTGGAGAGTTTCTCATGAGTAGGCTGGCCGTTTTTCTGGTTTTATAGTAAATCGTCAGTTGTATCCTCTGATTTTTGTCTGTAGGGATAACGTTTCTATTAACAATATCTTTCAGGACCCTTTCCTCCGTTTTATGAGCTGTGGAAAAGAAGTTCCTGTAAAATAGTCTAATAGGGGGTATAGGTGTTGTGTTAGTTGTCTCTTCAGAGGTCTCTAACCTCTGAAGAGACAACTAACACAACACCTATACCCCCTATTAGACTATTTTACAGGAACTTCTTTTCCACAGCTCATAAAACGGAGGAAAGGGTCCTGAAAGATATTGTTAATAGAAACGTTATCCCTACAGACAAAAATCAGAGGATACAACTGACGATTTACTATAAAACCAGAAAAACGGCCAGCCTACTCATGAGAAACTCTCCAGACACAAAACAGAACGCTTTAAAAGAGACTAACGTCGTCTATGCCTTCAAATGCCCACTTGGGGACTGTAAGCTCCAAAAAACCCAGTATATAGGCAAGACAACAACATTTCTTTCTAGGCGTTTAACGATGCATAAGCAACAGGGCTCCATTAAGGAACATATAATCTCTTCCCATAACCAAACCATCGCCAGAGAAATCCTAGTAAACAACACAGAAATCATCGATAGATACAGCGATAGCAGGCGGCTTGACGTTTGCGAGGCACTACACATCAAGAAGTCAACACCAGCAATCAACAGCCAATTATTGCACAACTATATTCTACCCACCTCAAGACTCCGCTCCAATATAGAAGCATCAAGAAATATGGACCAATAGGCTTTCTACAAACACTTCTATTCAATACCCATTGTTTCTGTTCTGTCTTGTGTTGATACTTTTATTACCCTATTAATATCCCCTCTTGTTCTGTCTTGTGTTAATGCCACATCACCCCTCCCACCTCACTCAAATGTAGATATAAAATCAGAGATACGTAAGTTCTAATCAGTTGTGTATTTGTGAAGTCTTTGAAAATGTAATAAGTTTTACGAAACGCGCCCGTGTCGCGTCAGACTAGAAATAAAAATGAATTTTGGAGAAGTGATTTTTGATTTACCTCCAACAGTGAAGCGTAATATATATATATATATATATATATATATATATATATATATATATATATATATATATACATATATATATATATATATATATATATATATATATATATATATAAATATATATATATATATATATATATATATATATATATATATATATATATATATATATATATATATGTCGTACCTAGTAGCCAGAACGCACTTCTCAGCCTACTATGCAAGGCCCGATATGCCTAATAAGCCAAGTTTTCATGAATTAATTGTTTTTCGACTACCTAACCAACCTAACCTAACCTAACCTAACTTTTTCTGCTACCTAACCTAACCTAACCTATAAAGATAGGTTAGGTTAGGTTAGGTAGGGTTGGTTAGGTTCGGTCATATATCTACGTTAATTTTAACTCCAATAAAAAAAAATTGACCTCATACATAATGAAATGGGTAGCTTTATCATTTCATAAGAAAAAAATTAGAGAAAATATATTATTTCAGGAAAACTTGGCTTATTAGGCAAATCGGGCCTTGCATAGTAGGCCGAGAAGTGCGTTCTGGCAATTAGGTACGACATATATATATATATATATATATGTGTCGTACCTAATAGCCAGAACGCACTTCTCAGCCTACTATGCAAGACCCGATTTGCCTAATAAGCCAAGTTTTCATGAATTAATATATTTTCTCTAATTTTTTGCTAATGAAATGATAAAGCTACCCATTTCATTATGTATGAGGTCAATTTTTTTTTATTGGAGTTAAAATTAACGTAGATATATGACCGAACTTAACCAACCCTACCTAACCTAACCTAACCTATCTATATAGGTTAGATTAGGTTAGGTAGCCGAAAACGTTAGGTTAGGTTGTCGAAAAAACATTAATTCATGAAAACTAGGCTTATTAGGCAAATCGGGCCTTGCATAGTAGGCTGAGAAGTGAGTTCTGGCTACTAGGTACGACATATATATATATATATATATATATATATATATATATATATATATATATGTTGTACCTAGTAGCCAGAACGCAGTTCTTGGCGTGTTATGCAAGGCCCGATTTGCGTAATAAGCCAAGTTTTCCAGAATTTCAACATTTTTCTTATATTTTTCTTATGAAATGATAAAGTTATTCATTTCATTATGTATGCTTTGAGTTTTTTTAATTTGAGTTAAAACTAACGTAGATATATGACCGAACCTAACCAACCCTACCTAGCCTAACCTAACTTATCTTAACCTAACCTAAACTAACATAACTAAGTCAATAATATATGTTCTTAATATAATATAATAATAATAATTCAAATAAACCAATTAGAAACAATATTTTGAAAATAAAGAAAATCACTCGGCCTATTAGGCAAACCGGGCCTTACATAGTAGGCCGAGAAGTGCGTTCTGGCTACTAGGTTGTATATAAAGGGGCGCACCTGCCTGGCGTAGCGGATCAACCGTGTTAGGGCCAAGGCTTGGCTGGTGAAGTTGGCCTCCCTCAGCACAACTTGAAGTAATACCATCCCTAATGGCCAATCTGCCTCTATCAACTCCTGTAGGAAGTAAGGATTAAAAACACAAAATAATAATATTAAATAATTTATTAAAGAAATTGGTAGTGTATTTAAACAGTGTTAATGATTATATACTTTATTCAGTGAATGATAGGAATAAGAAGTCAATTTCTATACAATGACAAAACAGAATTTTATTTTAAATAAACTATTTCCAAATATCTGTATCTGATCACAGGTGAAAGGCCTTATAAACTAAAAAATTGAAGTGTTCTTTCATAACTCAAATTTACAGGAACAATTTACACGCCAGAATAAAAGATATTATGCGATTTGATGATAAAGGTTTTGGTAAGGATGGGGAGGGAGAAGCAGGATAAGTACTCAGATGATTGTAAGTAAGGTTTAGAGACAGGTGATAATGAGTAGTTGGCATTTGGTAATTTTGTTACCGTGTAATAAGTTGAATAGTGGGATTGAGTTGACTCATATCACAGTCCCCAGTCCTCAATTTTACTCTATTGTTGGGTTGCTTCGTTTTTTGCAGCACAATATTTTTTTATTTCTTCTGAGTCAATTCCAAGGTTTCATCTGCATTGCTCTCAGGCGCGTCAACCCGTCCTCCTTATAGAACGTTGCATTTTGACGTATACTTTACCTATGGCCAAAAATTAACGTACTTGAAAATGGTAGCGCCACGCAAAAGTGACATACTGTCCCGTTTTCTGTTTTGGGTCCTCTGGTAGGTTAGGACAAGGGCACTTTAGTACGACAGTTTCTTGACGTTGGGGAGCCTTGAGAGGACGGGGTGAGTTGACATGACGACACCATGTTGTCAGGTTCGGAAAGGGTGCCTTACGTTAGCTGTTCTAACATATTAATTGGTAAGTGGTGGAGTAATTGGCTGACTTTCTCAATTTGTTTGGGTCTACATATAAGGGAGCATATCCATATTTTTGGTCGACATTATTACGTTTACCAGAAAATAAACCTTTTTCAGCTGCATGATTTGAACTGAAAAGCAAAATCAGTTTAGAACGCGCAGTCATACTCAAAATTTGTAACCTTATCACATTTTGTCATTGAGAATATCATCATTACTGAAGATATTTTTTGTGCGTCGGAGTCCCTCGTTTGCAGACACCTTTGCTGTTAAATGAGTAGATTTCTGAGAGGTCGGAATTGGTACATTCTAATAGTTCTCATTTCTTCTAATATGAATCGAGGATGACTGTGTTGGTTCTTCTGTAATAGCTATTGTTGGTCTAACATCCTTTATAACGTTCATAACAGAAGTATTGTTTGCATGTAACAATAAATTGAACGTGTTGATGAAAATGTAGTCACTTTTGGCGACTGTTGCGATGGCTATGTAGACTTAGACTTGAATGGAAGAGTTGTTAATGGTTAGTGTGTGTGAGTGGGTTGGCCGTCCAGGCATTAGGCTGTTGTGTGTAGGAGTTTCGATGTGATGCTTAACCTCGTAGGCTTGGGGGATGTTGTTGAACGTATATTGTAAGTTGTTGATAAGTGGCTTGTTAATCCTGTACAGCCTTAATCAACTGGCCACATAATATAAATTCATGGGTGCATAATGGTACAGAAATCTTACTATGGGAACTCCATTATCCAGAGACTTTCATCTGCCTTGTGGTTACGTTGTGATGGTTCCATGGATCAACGTCCCGGCGGCCCTCTGCCGTCCAGCCCAAGTTGTTGTTTTAGATTCTGCTTCTTGGAACAAAAACACAGCCCAAATGGTTGGGCGCGGGGTATAAGGAGCTGGAGCTCACTTCCCTGTAGCTTACGGGCTATTCATTCCCGTGCCACCTCTTGGGTGGCTTAATCTTCATCAATCAATCAATTCCCTGTAGTCACTGATAGGTTCAGGAGGGTTTAAAACCTTTACAAACATGAACATATAACATCAAACACCTCGTTCACAACATTTGAAACAAAATTTATTCCTTAATTTTCGTTGGGATTGGGCTAGATGTGTTTATAGAGTAGTATGGCGTAGAAGAGTGTTTACTTTAATCTGGTCTTATACCTTTCTCAAGAGGCAAATACCTTGATGATGTCTGAGGGTGAGGAGGTGGGATCGGTGAGCACAAGAAGGGAGCAAGACGGGCGCGAGGACCTCCCCAGCACCTCCAACAGCGCCCATCCTATTCCTGTAGCAGCCCCGGCGGCGTCTCCCGTGCTGGGCTCCAGAGTCGTGGCTCCTGGGAGGAAGAGACGGACAGGAAAGTTAGTTTAGAGGGAAGGAAGTTAGAGGGAGGGAAATTAGTGAGGGAAGTTAGTTCAAATCCCTGAGTAAGGATGAGAATATTGTAGAGGGAGGGTATTTGACCAGACCACACAATAGGTGAAGGGACGACGACGTTTCGGTCCGTCCTGGACCATTCTCAAGTCGACTGTGAGATCGACTTGAGAATGGTCCAGGTTCTCGAGTCACAATCGACTTGAGAATGGTCCAGGACGGACCATTCGGTCCGTCCGTCCAGGACTGATGGACCATAGAACCGAAACGTCGTCGTCCCTTCACCTTCTAGTGTGTGGTCTGGTCAAACTACTTCAGCCACGTTATTGTGACTCATCGCCTGCAGAGGGAGGGTATAGTTATTGAGAACGGAAATAAAGTTTGTTTGGTAAAAAGAAAGATGTTGAAGAGAGATAAATTATTAACACTTTTTAACTTCGTCTACTTAGATTAATAATTTGTTATGTATGTAAATTTGGATTGGCTACCAGCTCGGTGCCGCCTCCAGGCTCATAGTGGATCCGGGCGCATCCCAGTTTGGATAACCTTTACCACATCTTGATCCATGGGGCTACCCAGGACGCTGGTTCGATTCTCATCCTGCTCTAAAGATTTTCTCCTACATACCCACAACTCAACATTTTTGTTTAGGTTTAGAAGGATAGTAACCCATAACCCACGTTTTCAAATCAAATCAAATGTTTATTCAGGTAAAAGTACATACATAGAGGATTAGTTACAAACATAATGTTAGATTTATAGATAGAGCTAGTACATACAATACCTAAAGCCACTAGTACGAATAGCGTTTTCTATCATACAGGGCAAACCTAACCTGCCCTCTCGCATAACACATAGTATTTTCACGTAAAAATCCCCATGGTCAAAGAAAGATGTACTAAAATATAGCGGCTCGCAAGATTGACGTGATGTCCCGTTTTCTATTCGTGGGGTCCTCGGGTAGGTTAGGCTCGGGCAATTTAGTACATCAGTTTAGTGACGTTGTGTAGGTTCGAGAGGACGGGCGTAGTGAAAACTGCGTGTACTGTAATCCTTCATACTTATAGAGGACAAGTATGTCCTCGCATCGCAATCATCTCTATGACTGAACCAAGAGCCAACACTTAAATCTTAAAATATAGTAATATCGGGTTTATATATCTGTCAGCGCGCCACCTTCGGATAAAAACAAAAATAACAACTCGTAGCGTAAATAAATAGAGCAGATCGTTGAGGCAATGTCAGGTCCGCAGTCATGGCAAGGTGTTGAAGCAGCAATTTGCAACTTGTGTGTGAGTGTTGTACATTGTAAGGTTCAGAGAAGAGGGTCGTACATGCACTTTGCTCTTTGGAGTGATTCAAGGTTATGCATTGTTAAGTCTCCTTGCAGAGGGTTGGGGGAGAGAAGGGAGGGGGTAGATAATACGTGTATAATGTGATTTACGGTAAATGTATACACGGCGAAAACAAATAACAGTATGTGGTTGAATATGTGTGTGTTCCTGTGCGTGTCCGAAGTGAGTGTGTGAGAAAGTCAATAACGAGAATTTTTTGTTGCCAAATTCCCACCAACTTTCACAAGCAATTTATGTTAAAAATAAATATTTGACATATTAAGAGGAACTAGCCAGACGGCAATTAAGACTATCACATATTCAGGTCACTCTAACACTCCCACGAGAGTCAGCAGTTCCCAGCAGTAAGTATACCAGTATATACAAACGATCTGGTGACAGTCTCCCGCGCTAGTTCTGTATATGTCTTTTGATGGTTTGTATTGTGGTCAATAACATTAAACATTCACACGCGTTTTGACTTCTTCCGTAATGGGGGATATTTTATCACTACTGTCAAGCGGGCGTTTGTATCGGAGATTCCAAATTCAAGATATTTTTGTTTTGTGAAACCTGAATCGATGAGGCAAAATTGTTGATTAATCTTTAGAAATCAATATACAGTAGAAATAAATCTCCCAAAAGGATTAAGTAATTGGCTTATTATTAATTGGGTGATGGAAGTTTGTTGGTTCAGATTCAGTTACTCGAAACAAAAAGTTTCAAGCAGCACGTACGCAGGCAGCTATGGTGTTAAAGTGAACTAGGCTATTTGGTTGAGAGTTACAGTCCAGTCAGTATATATTGTATGTTCAATTGACCTGCGGAAAAATATGTAACTCTTCTGTCAAAATAAGTCTGTTTGATCAAATTTTTCCACCATTAACACACATTATTAAAATATAATTTAAAGCAAGACAATTTTTACGAGCAAAGAATTTGGTCGAGAGGCGGAATGTATAATGTTGGCTTGCAAACATGTGTAGGTACACGCTTATTCCCCTGATTTTCCTGAAGGCCACTAACTCTAGTAGCCTCGACGAGGACAGGAAGCCGACGGCTTGTTGAAAGTTGAAATATGAATTACATTTAATTCTTTTGCAGCTGGAGATATGTATATCATTAAGAACTCTAATTGACCCTGAGTCAATTAGAGTTCTTAGTGATCTATTTCTTGCGTGTTCCTGCAGCTTTGTCACACACACACACACACACACACACACACACACACACACACACACACACACACACACACACACACACACACACACACACACACACACACACACACACACACACACACACACACACACACACACACACACACACACACGCACACACACACATATATAAATCGTTGAACAATCAGGTACCCATTCACTGCTGGGTGAACAGGGGCGTACAGTTAAGGATTGACGCCTAGTCAATCCTCCCCGGCCAGGATACGAACCTAAGCCAAGTTGCTCGCGAAGTGCGGGGCGAGTGTTTTACCACTGCGTCACGTTGATTGCTGTAAAAGTCAGGCTTTAAGAAATTTTAACTCAATCTACCTGCCTCGATATTGTCTTAATCCTATATACCAGGCTCGTTGTTACATAAATTCTATAATATATGAATTAATGGGATATATTTCTAGAAACATTAGCGATAAGACATCTAATGTCTTATTGCTAACGTCGTCAGATTATTAATCTTCAACTTTGTCTTGCTCGTGTTAGGCCCCATTTAGATTATAGAGTTCAGTTTTGGTCTGTACAAATTTACTTCAACGTATGTACAGAAAGATGACAAAGTTATTTGCAGGAATTGGAAATCTTCCTTAGAAAGAGAGAATGCAAAATCTTAATTTACATCCTGTAGACAGAGAAAGAGTTTAGGGTGACATGATGGTATACAAATGGATAAAAGAGTATAACAGAGAGAACATAATTAAGGTTTTAAGTATGTGAACACAAAATAGAACTCGAAACAATGGATATAAATTGGTTACGTTTATATTTAGGGGAAAGACCTGAGTAAATACTGGTTTGGAAATAAGGTTAATTTCTAGAACAATTTACCAGATAACATCAAAGAAGTGGGAACACGTGATTGGTTCAAGCGTAGGTTAGACTTATATATTAATGAATTTGGGTGGATATAAATAGGAGAGGCTTAAGACTGCTCGTAGCCCAGTTGATAGAGCGTTGGCCTTACACGTGTTGGGTCCATAGTTCGAGACCCCATACATCCCAGGAGAATGGGAAAGAGAGGCTTCTTAGGATCAATAGGTCCACTGAAGTTTCCTTAATTCCAGTTTTCTATTTACCTTATCCTTGCCTCAATCCTATCTACTAGCCTCATCCTTATCTCAATCCTCAACATATTTTACCTAATAATACTACTACTAATACTACTACTACTAATAATAATTTATTTGCAAAAAAATACAATGGGTTGGTGAAATTACATAAAATTGGTATATTTACATTCACGCAAAGTCACACACACGCATAGCGTTCCGGGTTATTATTCCAACTAACAATCTAAAATTATTGGTAGACTGTCTCAACTCACCTGACTGGTGGAGGAGCGCTGAGAGGAGTAACTGAATGACAATCACCAAGGGCAGACTGGTAATTATGGTGGGGTTCACCATGGTCTCAGTCTCCTGAACGACTGTATATAGGCTGACTGGGCACTTGTTCAGAGAAATAAATACAAAATATATAGCAATAAATATAAATACAATAGATAATTAAGAGGTTTAATTAATGTTGTTTTAATTATCAGGAAATGTGTTATGTTGTAGGTGTTGTAGGTGTTGTGATGTAGACATGTTGTATAGCGAAGGAAATATATTTTGATGTTATGTTGTATTGACAGATTCAACATGTAGATTTGCCAGGTATTTAGAGAGTTAACACCGCCAGCTATTCACAGTCTACTTTAACAGTTATTCACAGTCTAACAGTTATTCACAATCTAACAGTTATTCACAATCTAACAGTTATTCACAATCTAACAGTTATTCAGGGTCTAGCAGCTATTCACAGTCTAACAATTATTCACAGTCTAACAGTTATTCAGTCTAACAGTTATTTACTGTCTAACAGTTATTCAATCTAACAGTTATTCACAGTCTAACAATTATTCACAGTCTAACAGTTATTCAGAGTCTAACAGTTAATTACAGTCTAACAGTTATTCAGAGTCTAACAGCTATTCAGAGTCTAACAGCTATTCAGAGTCTAACAGCTATACAGAGTCTAACAGCTATTCAGAGTCTAACAGCTATACAGAGTCTAACAGCTATTCAGAGTCTAACAGCTATACAGAGTCTAACAGCTATTCAGAGTCTAACAGCTATTCAGAGTCTAACAGCTATTCAGTTTAACAATTATTCATAGTCCGCAATTTTTTGGACAGTGTACTCTGAAAGTTAATCATAGTCTACTTTAACATTTAACCACAGTCTATTTTAACAGTTATTTACAGATAGTTGATTCGCGCCAGTCAAACGCATCACTTTAGTCTTGTCTATTACAAGATAAAAAAATTGTTACAAACTACATTTTGCAATAAAATGCTTACAATTTGTGCCATCTGAGTACTCTTGCCCATGTGAGGTAACTACCCTCTGCTCACATGGGTTTAGAAATCGACATTAAACGGAAACTATTTAGAGTCTAGGAAGAAATATTACATTAATGTAGTGGGACTGAAATGTCATTCCTTGACTCACATCAAGCACACGATAGTTCTACCTTGTTCCTGTGACTCAATGTTTTCTTTCATTGAACCATCACGGTTTTTGAGATTTCACTTTATATTTTATATATTTTAATGAAAGATGCCTGGCTTTGTCTTAATTTAGATCAAATTCACACCAAAAAACTACGTTATTTAGTATTAACAAAATGTTAATTACATAAATTATTTAAAAGATGCAGCAATGGTATTTAAAGCTAAAATTAACATAAATTTCTCAAATTTTTATTATTATTAAAATAAATTGTGAATAAAAAATTGAACGGTTTTTAATACTTATTATAACGTAAAATTTTTAACCCATTATAACGAATGAAGGAGAATACTACCTCGATAATATCAGCGCTGCCTCGGGACGATCAGAACAGCCCTACCAGACACAATTCTCAATGGCAAGCAAACTTATATTACCGAATCCTTATATTACCAAGTGACTCTACTGCTTATATTGGCTCGAATCAAAGGCCAGATAGATTGTGGCGCGCTGATTGGTCATTGTCGTCACTGGGCGTCCGCAGGGGGGAGCAGATGATTGGTGAACGTCATCAGCGTCCAGCTACATTGGTGCACGATGATTGGACGACGTCACGAGGGGCTGTATACGCAGGGATGAGGTGATTGGCTGATGCGGATGTCAAACGTGCCAATAATTGCTCGAGCGGGAAATTGTCTTCACAATTGAGCGACTTTTAACTGTTTAACTCAGAGACAAAAGGAATTATAACCACATGTTGACAGTGCCTTCCCACCGACAGTACACTGACAGTACTCTTCTCTGGTCAGTACTGTACCTGGAGTACCAACGGCAGTACTCTTATACCGACAGTACTCTTATACCGACAGTACTCTTATACCGACAGTACCCTTATATAGAGATTTTAAAAACAACTTTCCCTTCAAAACGACGTCAACGCCCACTCTCTCAATACAGCGACGTCAACACCCACTCTCGCAATACAACGACGTCAACACCCACACTCTCATCACAGCGACGTCAACACCCATTCTCTCAATACAACGACGTCAACGCCCACTCTCTCAATACAACGACGTCAACACCCACTCTCTCTCATCACAACGACGTCAACACCCACTCTCTCAATACAACGACGTCAACACCCACACTCTCAATACAACGACCACTCTCTCAATACAACGGCGTCAACACCCACTCTCTCATCACAACGACGTCAACACCCACTCTCTCAATACAACGACGTCAACGCCCACACTCTCATCACAACGACGTCAACACCCACTCTCTCTCAATACAACGACGTCAACACCCACTCTCTCATCACAACGACGTCAACACCCACTCTCTCATCACAACGACGTCAACGCCCACACTCTCATCACAACGACGTCAACACCCACTCTCTCTCAATACAACGACGTCAACACCCACGCTCTCAATACAACGACCACTCTCTCAATACAACGGCGTCAACACCCACTCTCTCATCACAACGACGTCAACACCCACTCTCTCAATACAACGACGTCAACGCCCACACTCTCATCACAACGACGTCAACACCCACTCTCTCTCAATACAACGACGTCAACACCCACTCTCTCATCACAACGACGTCAACACCCACTCTCTCATCACAACGACGTCAACGCCCACACTCTCATCACAACGACGTCAACACCCACTCTCTCTCAATACAACGACGTCAACACCCACGCTCTCAATACAACGACCACTCTCTCAATACAACGGCGTCAACACCCACTCTCTCTCAATACAACGACGTCAACACCCACTCTCTCATCACAACGACGTCAACGCCCACACTCTCATCACAACGACGTCAACACCCACTCTCTCTCAATACAACGACGTCAACACCCACTCTCTCATCACAACGACGTCAACGCCCACACTCTCATCACAACGACGTCAACACCCACTCTCTCTCAATACAACGACGTCAACACCCACTCTCTCATCACAACGACGTCAACGCCCACACTCTCATCACAACGACGTCAACACCCACTCTCTCATCAATACAACGACGTCAACGCCCACACTCTCATCACAACGACGTCAACACCCACTCTCTCATCACAACGACGTCAACGCCCACTCTCTCATCACAACGACGTCAACACCCACTTATTTACACACCGTCAAGCGCTCGGCAGCCAACGTCATTAAAGTTGCATGCAACAAGACGTTACATATTCCTGGTTGCTTGTCACGGGTCGCATCAGCAAGCAACCAGATTAGCTAATACACATTCCCAGTTGGTATAATTCCTTGCGGGAAGATGGCGCTGATATCGTGGGATTTGGTGCTAAAAAGATGAAAACGAAACAAGGACTTTTTCTTCAGGGCAAACTATGTTGTTGTGATATTGAATCGTGGTTTATCTTACATTGAATTGTGGTTTATCTTACATTGAATTGTGGTTTATCTTACATTGTAACATTGAATCGTGGTTGATCTTACATTGAATTGTGTTTTATCTTACATTGTAACATTGAATCGTGGTTGATCTTACATTGAATTGTGTTTTATCTTACATTGTAACATTGAATCGTGGTTGATCTTACATTGAATTGTGTTTTATCTTACATTGTAACATTGAATCGTGGTTGATCTTACATTGAATTGTGTTTTATCTTACATTGTAACATTGAATCGTGGTTGATCCTACATTGTAACATTGAATCGTGGTTGATCCTACATTGTAACATTGAATCGTGGTTGATCCTCTGTTATATACCGTTAGTAGTAAATATGTTACTGGCTGGGAACGTAATCAAATATTACATGTGGTGCTGTATTTGACCTGTAATGCAAGATGCAGTCACGGTGATGTGCGTTAAGTATGGCACTCAGCTCCTTCATAATAGAAGTGACTGCGGACCTTTCATCACCACATCTGTATTCTGACAGGTCTTCTGTTCATGGTAATGTTACAGTTGTGCCTTCCAGAGAACTATGATTTCCTTTCTTAAGTCGAAGCTGACGTAAACACACACACACACACACACACACACACACATATATATATATATATATATATATATATATATATATATATATATATATATATATATATATATATATATATATATATATATATATATATATATATATATATATATATATATATATATATATCCATCGCAGAAATAGTAACAAAAACATATCGGAAACGTCCACAGTCTGAGCACAAATCACCAAGAAAATTAAAGAGGGAAATGCAACAGTTGCTATTCGAATCATCACCAGTGACGAGAAAATTGCTCCTAGAGGAACTTTTCCACAGTTCGAGCCCCAGAGAGCAAACACGCACCCAGAGCCCCACGAATCGACAACATCGTACCGGCCACCAGCCGAGGCCAGATCAGCCCTAATATAAGCTCATAGGGGGCAGCGAGCTCTCATAATAACTCACAAGTTGTCTCATAATAACTCACAGGTTGCTGCCAGTCCTGATAATAATTAACAGGAGGCAACCAGCACCTATAATAACTCATAGGAGGCAGTAAATCTATATATAAACTCACAGGAGGCAGCCAGTCCTCATAATAACTCACAGGAGACTGTCAGCCCTAACTCACAGGCGGCAGCCGGACCTCATACTAGCAAAAAGGAGGCAGCCAGTCCTCACAATAACTCACTAGAGGCAGCCAGCCCTCATAATAACTTACAGGTCGCAGCCAGCCGTCATAATAACTCACTAGAGGCAGCCAGCCCTCATAATAACTCACTAGAGGCAGCCAGCCCTCATAATAGCTCACATGAAGCAGCCAGCCCTCATAATAACTCACTAGAGGCAGCCAGCCCTCATAATAACTCACTAGAGGCAGCCAGCCCTCATAATAACTCACTAGAGGCAGCCAGCCCTCATAATAACTCACTAGAGGCAGCCAGCCCTCATAATAACTCACTAGAGGCAGCCAGCCCTCATAATAACTCACTAGAGGCAGCCAGCCCTCATAATAACTCACTAGAGGCAGCCAGCCCTCATAATAACTTACAAGTGGCAGCCTGTCCAAATAAGAGCTCACAACAGTCCTCATCGTAACTCACAGGAGGCACCGAGCTCTCATAATAACTCACATAGTGGTAATTATACCTCACAAGCTTATTACAAGGCTGCACGCAACAGCTCTCCTCGCGCCATCAATTACTGCCACTTAACATCCATCCATCAACCGCGGCTGCTAATAATTGAAGAACACCGTCGTTCACTCCGTATTACCTCGTTACATTGTCACCTGAAGCGTTTTTCAGTATATAACCATTAGATATCCCGAAATAATTTACGGGCTCACCATAGCCCGTGCTACATGGAAATTTTGTTCCAGTAGCTGAATCTAAAAATACAACAACGACCGAATTAATAGTACCTATGGCTGGGAGGGCAGACTGTGTTATTATTTTGTACGGCGCTGCGTTTCATACGCCACGTTGTATGTTAAGTCCACTACGGGCTCACCATAGCCCGTGCTACTTGCCCCGCTCCTGTGCCGGGTAAGTCCACTACGGGCTCACCATAGCCCGTGCTACTTGCCCCGCTCCTGTGCCAGGTAAGTCCACTACGGGCTCACCATAGCCCGTGCTACTTGCCCCGCTCCTGTGCCGGGTAAGTCCACTACGGGCTCACCATAGCCCGTGCTACTTGCCCCGCTCCTGTGCCAGGTAAGTTACGGGCTCACCATAGCCCGTGCTACTTGGAACTTGTTCCGAGTAGCTTAATCTATAACAACAACAACACAGGAGCCCCCCCCCCCTCCCCACTACACACAGAAATCACACTAACGTGATGCATCAAATGAACAAATCCACAAGGGCCGTGACGAGGATTCGAACCTGCGTCCAGGAGCATCCCAGACACTGCCTTAATCGACTGAGCTACGACAGGGTTGAAAAAGAGAGTTGAAACCGAAGTTCTACTGAACTTACTGGATCCTGCAGCCTCTCCGAGACACAAACCAGGGTTTTACACAACTCCCCCCTGCACCCGCCAGGGAGCCGGTCGGCCGAGCGGACAGCATGCTGGACTTGTGATCCTGTGGTCCCGGGTTCGATCCCGGGCGCCGGCGAGAAACAATGGCGGGCAGAGTTTCTTTCACCCTATGCCGCTGTTACCTAGCAGTAAATAGGTACCTAGGTGTTAGTCAGCTGTCACGGGCTGCTTCCTGGGGGGTGGAGGCCTGATCGAGGACCGGGCCGCGGGGACACTAAAGCCCCGAAATCATCTCAAGATAACCCGAACTATGTCAATAGTCCGTTCTCCCTCTTCGCCCTTACATCAGCCCCCACGTATGGTAAGCTGCTAGTTATGTATCGATACCTGTATTGTGTATATTTTACTGTTGGGTGAACAGAGGCAACAGTTAAAGAATAGTGCCCGGTCAATTCTCTCTTCGGCCAGGATACGAACCCAAGTCGAAGCGCGAGGCGAGTGTTTTACCACAGCGCCACGGGGACTGTAGAGTTGAATTTATCTTCATCTCTGTAGTGGCCTCGACGAGGACAGGAAGACGGCGGCTTATCAAAGGTCTCCTCCTCCCCTCTCAATTTGTCCTGGTGATGTTATCAAGCTGGGATATCATTATCATTAAAGTTAATAACCAAGGAATGGCTTAAAGTCAGCCTTATAACTAAGATCACAACACCACCATAACAAAGATAACAACAACACCATAACAAAGATAACAACACCACCATAACAAAGATAACAACAACACCATAACAAAGATAACAACACCACCATAACAAAGATAACAACAACAACACCATAACAAAGATCACAACAACACCATAACAAAGATAACAACACCACCATAACAAAGATAACAACAACACCATAACAAAGATAACAACAACACCATAACAAAGATCACTAACAATAACATTCTTACCTTGATTGTTACTTTGAGGTAGTACCGGGGATTAATCCCCAGCGGCCCGGTCTCTGGAGGCTGTTAGAAGCCACTGCTCGCAGTCTGATGTATGAATCACAACCTGGTTGATCATGTATCCTTTAGGTAGGTCTATTTAGTTCTCTTCTAAACACTGTGGCGTCGGCGTTAAAAGAGAAGAGTGTTAAAAGGTCTTAACTCTTAATGAACTCTAACTGCCTGTTAAAGTACTCAATTGCACCTTTTCCTATTTTGCACTTCCTGCCATGCCTCCTGGTCTCGTAAAGAGTCATTTTCATGTGCAAATTTGGAACCTTCTTCTGTAATATTTTACAAGTGTTAATCTTTATATATCTCTCGTCTGCACTCTAATGATTGGCATTTGTTAAATTTTATGTGATCGCAATAATTTAGTTGTTTTATTGAATGGATTCTAGCGGTAAAAGATTGTGGTCTGAATGGATTCTGCACATTCTCTAGATCAGGAATTTCTCCAGCTTTGAATAGGGCTGTTAGTGTGCAACAGTATTCCACTCTAGAGAGCACTAATGTCTTTAAAAATGTCATCAGTGGCATGGCATCTCTTGTTTGAAAGGATTTTGCTATTCAACCTGTCATTTTCCTTGCAGCTACTTTATTGTGTTCTTTAAAAGTAAGGTCTTCCGACACAATTACTTCGAACTCTTTAATATTGCGTTTTCTTTCTATAGTGTGGTTTCGCTGAGTTTTGATATTTTCGTTTTTATCATAACCGAAGAGCTAGAAAATGTTTTCATTAAACATCATATTGTTTCCTGTGGTCCATTAACAGAGCTGGCTTACATCAGTTTGGAGGTTTGCTGTGTCCTCTATGTAGCTTACATCCTTGTCTATGTCTGATGGACATGGATGTAAACTGCTTCAGGAGGCTGGGGTCGTTCATACCCTTGCTGGGGTGGTTCTTCTTCGGCCGCGACCACGGCGGTCTCCGGGGTTGGAGGTCCCTGTGCCATTCTTCACCAGCTTCGAGGTCAACCCCGGAACTCACAGTTCCTGCGACGACGCTGGAACCAATCGTATTGGCGTATGCCATTCCATTGGAGACTTTCAGCACCGCGGAGAGGCGGGACCTGCTGCCTGGGTAACAGCTTCTCCTCCATATCAACCTACCCTGGCTTTGCGCCCTGGTGAGGCCACTCCAGACCGACAACCAGAGCGCAACTCCATAGTCTCCTGAGACTGATGGATGCCTACCACTACTACTACTACTACTATGTCTGATATCGATATGAGAATGAGAAAGAGTACTGGAACAAGCACAGTACCCTGGAGGACTAAGCTTTCCACGGGCCCGTGACAGCTGACTAACACCCAGGTACCTATTTTACTGCTAGGTAACAGGGGCATAGGGTGAAAGAAACTCTGCCCATTGTTTCTCGCCGGCGCCTGGGATCGAACCCAGGACCACAGGATCACAAGTCCAGCGTGCTGTCCGCTCTGCCGACCGGCTCCCTGGTCACATTTCTCCAGTCCTCATAAGTCTGTGGATATAACATCATCTTTCTTCTTGTCTTCCGTGACACCAAAGGCCATGTTATAGTGATCCATCAGTTGTGGGAGGCAGGAGAGGCCTGTTCTGAACCCGTGTTGACCAGGGTTATGTACATGCTGTGACTCCATATGTTTGTCATCTTACTTTTTAGCACCCTTTCAAATACTTGTATGATATGCAGGCGATGAGTCACAATAACGTGGCTGAAGTATGTTGACCAGACCACACACTAAAAATTGAAGGGACGACGACGTTTCGGTCCGTCCTGGACCATTCTCAAGTCGATTGTGATGAGGACACAATGTATGATATATGTACTCTCGATCTATAATTTTTTGTGTCTGCTATATTACCTCCTTTATGAGTGGTGTGATCTACGCTGTGTTAAGTATATCGTTTTTAACACCGGTATCTAGGTTCCGTCTCCAGATAATGTTAATGGTCTGTGATAGTGTTTTTTTTAGGTGTTGGGAGGCAAGTCTTGATGAGTATGGACTTCCAGGAATCAGAGCCTGATATAGAGTGCATGAGTCTATGGCTGTTTCAAAGTCCAGCGAAGGTTATGGTGACATCTGAGATATAACTCGAGATTGGGGTCACGTTCTTGAAAAATTCATTTGAGTTGTCAACGTCAAACTGTTTTTTTTACTGGTGTTTACTGAAAGCAAAGTCCTTCTGTATCCTCAGTGTTTCACTTATTTCTTTGTTGTGATCAGTGAACGTTTCAACCGAAATGTTGTCACAGAGATCCGATTCCTTGCCTTCACTGCCTAGTCTGGTCATAACGATTTCAATGCCATGCAGCTGGGTCTAGCCCTGGCACTTTACCTCATACTGAAAACCCTTCCTCTCACCCCCACTAATTCTTCCCCTATCCCCACTTCCACGCTCACCCTACAGGGTATCTTGACCTATATTTAAATGAATGAATGAATGAACGTTTCATCCTCCATGCCCAGCGGCCCGGTACTCGATGTAGCTTTACTTCTCGACTTTACAAAGAAGAAGAATTATGGTTTCCTTCGAATTTCATTGATGGTCTTTTGCTCTCTCTGCGGCTCCTGGATTTTGTATTGTTCTAGCAGCTTTAGCTCAGTCGTTTCCACTTATTTATATATTCTAACCTGTCGTTCTTATGATATAGTTTTATATATATATGATATAGGTTTATTATTTGTTTTTTCACCTTTGGAGAGAACGCCAGTCTCGTCCATTCTGTAACTTTTTCTCTTTTTTCTTATTGGACTTGAACGTATTTCTATTGCCACTGTGTCTATGTTCTTAAGGCACTGGTTTAGGTTTGCATCATCTCGCAGTTCTTCGTTGTTTATTCATGTGAGGTTTTGGTTTATTTGTTCCCAGTTTATTAGTTTGTTATTAAAACTGAATTTGCAGAATTCTCTCCTCATCTTGGATGCGAGACTGGCAGTACAGGTCAGTTGTCCATACGTGACTGAACTTGGGTTATGATCTGAATAACATATATTTGTAATCATTAGCTTTCTGGCTTTTTGACATCATTGTGAAAATATGCTCTGGGGTATTTTCTTTCCTATTGGTTCCCCTATTAATGCAAATCTGTCGCCCATTCCTAATAGGTCATTTGTGTGTGACTGTTCATTTTGACTGCTTCCTGGGATTCTATTTGGTATAACTGCATTTACCATATTTTCCAATTTAAGCTGAAGTCACCAAACAAGATGATGTTTGGGGCAGGGGTTTGAGGTTTCTAAGTAGCATTTGATTTCATTATTCTTTCAACTGCTGGTGATTTGCATCTGGGGAATTTATTATTAGGCTTTGTATAATATTGGGATTCTTATTTAAACTGGTCCCTTCTGGTATGCCCATTAAATTTTTCCAATATATAAAACGTCTATCGGAGAGAGAGAGAGAGAGAGAGAGAGAGAGAGAGAGAGAGAGAGAGAGAGAGAGAGAGAGAGAGAGAGAGAGAGAGAGAGAGAGAGAGAGAGAGAGAGAGAGAGAGAGAGAGAGAGAGAGAGAGAGAGAGAGAGAGGGGAGAGAGAGAGAGAGAGAGAGAGAGAGAGAGAGAGAGAGAGAGAGAGGGAGAGAGAGAGAGAGAGAGAGAGAGAGAGAGAGAGAGAGAGAGAGAGAGAGAGAGAGAGAGAGAGAGAGAGAGAGAGAGAGAGAGAGAGAGAGAGAGAGAGAGAGAGAGAGAGAGAGAGAGAGAGAGAGAGAGAGAGAGAGAGAGAGAGAGAGAGAGAGAGAGGAGAGAGAGAGAGAGAGAGAGAGAGAGA